>NC_060078.1:69315000-69615000 GCF_922984935.1 Meles meles | reverse complement strand
ACAGATCTTGGAGAACACAGGACCAAACTCAGGCCAAAAAAGTTGGTCGGGTGATCTCAGTGACGCCAACTCCTTCGGAGCTACTCTGCACTTCAGCATTTAAAGAATGAGTAGAGAATAAGATTCTGATCTGTGTTACCCTTTTCACTGGGGGCTTATGGGGACAAGTGTCATTTATTTACCTATGCAAAACACAGACCTTGCAATTTGGGTGTGTTCCCAGCAGATGGAGAATATCCTCTGATTCTACGTCTGAGCTAAGGGGTGGGAAACACTCATGGTAATTACCGCATTTCAGTCCACAACAACCCTGTACGTAGACACTCTCTGTTCCCTTTAACAGGTGAAATACTCAAGTAACTTGTTTAAGCTCATACAGACAGCAAAGGGCAGAGCAGGAATTACAGTCTAGGAGGCCCTATGAAAATCCAAGTCAGCCAGCTTATGCTGAGTACCTTGGTCACCCTGCCTACCCTGTCTGTCCTCTGATTTTGTTTGGATTAGATATCCCTCCAGGCGTCATTGTCAACAACCAGACAATTCTCCTTGGCTCTCTTTCTAAGTTGTCACTTCCAAGGGGCCTTTTGAAAACCAGAGCTAATGGAATTACCTGATCCCACCTCTAGTTTTGAGCCAAGCTGCACCAGCTGAGCAAACACTTCCAGAGTGGAGGTTGAATTTCTTTCTTCCATGTTTGAAATCATCAACATTGGCTGGGCTTCTGGTAAGCATGAGAACCCTCATGAGGGTGTGGCGGGCTGCTGGCATCCACTCTGGGTAAGACGAGGAAGGTGTAAGCACTCCTCGACCCCAGTAGTAGCCACTGAACTAAAGATATTCACGAGCTCAAGCTTGCCTCTTAATTTGTGAAATAAAACAATCACTCAGATCCACTCCGCCTTTCCCAGCCCTCCCCACCCCTACTCTGCTACTCAGCAAGGACACGATATCTGAGCTCCTGAGTTCCTTAGCACCTTCCATACTAGTCTTTTCCTTCCTTCCTGGTTAAGCAAATCTGGGAAAGAATGATCTCAGTTGCCAGTCTGGTTTCTAATTATCCCAGGGAATCTCAGTTTCCAGTTAAGAACTTGGCAACAAAAGTCACCAGAGAAAAGTCTGCCCTACTAATGGTTCAGCTGACGTCTTTTATCATTGCTTTTATTGCTTTCAACACATTCACCTGATAAGCCTCTGATGACTAATGAATTTGAAGAATTCCTACCTATTCTAGTTATTTATCATTCTTAAATATTTGAAATCTACTGGTATCTTTGTTGAAGTGCTCATTTAGCTGTGCTGCCCCCAGGTTTGAAGATTTTTCAGGATTTGGATTGACACTTTGTGAATTTCACCAGGCCTTAGGGGCCATATTTCCCCAAGGCTTCTTCCCCGAGGCAGTGTGTCCTATGTCTGGGAGGAATATTTTTGATCCCCACCTTAGAAACACAAAGTTAGGACCAGGGTCAGGAGATCTGTAATTTTAAAATGTCCCCTCTGGGTTTTTAATTATAACCAGGTTTGAACATCATCATCGCAGGATCCTTGGATAGTCCAACACTTCGACCCTGTACCAGCGTAGACTTGTTCCCCACGAAAGCACGTACATGTGTTAGTTTTCAAACCAAATCATTCATTCATGGGTTCATTCATCAGATTAAGTATTTGTTTTGTATTAGAGCTGATCATTATGAGAGATTCCAGTACGGGTAAAATAATGATGATTCTCTCAGAGTTCAAAGTTCTGTTGTGTATCTTGAGGATATTATAAAATAAGAGGAGTGTCCAGCCTACTCTTCCCAGATATGGGTATATGATTAATTCAGAACTGGCCAAAAGTGAATTAGTCATTTTGGTCGATAAGATGAATTTCTAATTCTACTCATGCTGGCTGATTTTGCTGGATTGCTCTGTAAATCTAGGCTTTGGGTCTCTTCAACATATGCCAAGTCTCTGGAAATTCCTGGTCTTGAAGACTGTTTCTCCATCTTCTTTAAGAAAGTTGCAAAGGAAATGGCTGCTTAGTCTACCAAAAGTATATTCTCAGTTCACTTGGCATTAATAGAGCATTCCAAAGACTCCCTAAGACCGTGAGAAGCAGAGTGGTCTTAGATAGTGCCCTAACACCTTAGGAAGTCACTTGGACAGGTCAGTGTATGCTTTCCCATGACCATTCAGTATTCACCATTGGCATATTCAAGAACCAAGGCTGCGTCTCGCACACTGGGTGCATATATTTGTGTGTGAGCTTGAGTGGTGTGCCCGCCATTCACTGAGATTCTGTCATACCCCTTGTACTGTGCTAACTATGCCACCTACTATTTTTTCCATTAACTCTTACCACTTCGCTGTGAGACAGTGAACAGGTAGGTATCATTGACCCCATTTTACAGATGAGGCTATTTAAGTTTAGAGAGAAGGTTAAATAACTAGCTGGTAAGTTGGAGAGCCAGGATGGGCACTCAGGTCTGTTTGATTTCAAAGCCCCTGACCTTTTCCTGTGACGGGGTCACCTCAACTTCACATCTATACCCAAGAACGATACCTTCAGTGGAGACACATTCAGGTAAATGGTTATAAAAAAGGAAAGCTTAATGCAAATTTAGGGCTGGAAGTTATAGTCAGAAGTACAATCTTTTCCCTGAAATAAAAATCTTTAATTTATTAGAGTGCTACCCTTCATTTAGAGATAATGTACTTGAAAATTCAAGGATGAATAAATGGCAATTTGGAATTTTGGGAGACCTGGCTTACCTAATATTTTCATAGAATATAGTTAGTTCTGCAAATGACACTGTTATTTAAACTGACAGTTACTTCCCTTTGTAGAATCACAGTAGAATTACAATAGGCATTATGTTTTATCTAATGAAGAATCCAATAAAAGCCATTTCCTGTTACAGACATCAGTCTAAGTGAGAGTTCTCATTTATGTACAGATACCCTGGAAAAACTCTGTAGTTCATCTTCTACTGACCCCTACTCTTATTCTCTAATAGAAATCATGCTGGCTTTCCTCCTTAGTTACTCCTTCTACTTGGAAAATCTGCCCCTCTCTCCTTATTCAGATGAAGATGAATTCAGAGGAAGATGAGCTGACTCATCTTCCTGAGCCCTCAGCTCTGAGCCTGATGCTTCTGTGACACCTTTCACGGTTCTGCCCGTTGTCCTCTTGCTGCCCTCTCAATGCCTCTAGCTCATTATTGCCCAACAGAAATAGAACAGAAGCTTCAGAGGCAAGTCACATATGTAATTACACATTTTCTAATAGCCACATAAAAAACAGGGAAAAAAAGGAACAGATGATATTAATTTTCATAATATATTTCATTTAACCCAATATATCCAAAATATTGTATAATCAACAAAAAGTCATTTTTAAGATACTTTGTATTCTGTTGACATGAAGACTTCAAAATGTGGACTGTATTTTATGTGTACAGCACACATCTCAATTTGGGTAAGGCACAAAGTACTTGGAAAATACATGTATGCAGCAGCTGCTATACTGGAGAACACAGCCTGAGCCCCCACCTCCTGTGGCATTTCCATGGCATTTGTTGTATTTTCTGCTAGGCATGCCATTCTCAGGGTGGCTTAGTGATGAGAAGAATGGATGAGTTTGACCCTTTGCATTTACTAATTGTATGACCTTGGACGATAGTCAACCTTTGTAAGCTTCATTTTCTTCATCAGCAAAATGGAAATATTTTTATTGTGGCTACTGTCACACTGCACTTTTGTGGGGAATGAACAAGCTATATGAACTGTTGAACACAGGGCTTGGTACACAGTAAGGAATTTAATAAATATGAGCCAGTGATGGTAGTAGTGTCTTCTCAATATAGTTTCTCTTATCCCTATATTTTCTGCTCACATGTTATCTCCCCAGGAGGCCTTCTCAAAATGTTCAAGGTTGAGAGACTTTATTTTAGCAAGTATTATACTGCATCATAGTTACCATAGTCAGCTTTGGAATTTTGTCATTGGTACATGAACATGTTCTCTCCTATTTTAAGCTTCTCAAAGGCAGAATCTCTGTTTTGCTTTTCAAAGAACCTGTCATGATGTCTACCAAGGAATAAAATGTCAATAAATAGATTTTCAACAAGTGAATGAAAATTTTATTTTACTGCTATTGTTTTTTCACATGTGGATATCAGGCCTCCCCAGTGGTAAGGAGCCATATTTTAGAGTTATCCAATGAATTAATGGGGAAAAAAATCATCAGGATATATTGTCGATGAGAGATGGAAGAATGGAATTGTCAAGAATGGTTTCTGACCCCTGCGATTGTAGTACCTGAGGCAATTTTCACTGAGATATAGATTCGGAGATATGTCAGATTTGGGGGAAAATGCTGGTTTTAAAAATATTGGATTTAGAATTCTGTGGGAAATCAGAGCATTTATATCCAGTAGGCAGTTGGATATTCAGGTTTGGAGCTCAGGAGAGGAACATGGAATAGAGAATGGCTTTGACAGTAATCCTTTAAATGCTATTCTTGATATCATGGGCAAGGACAAGATTCTAAGTTTCTGCCTTCAGCCATCTTCTCTTTTTCCTAAGAAAACACTGTACGCAAGGGTTGACCAGAGGAAGAACATGAGATGAAGACTGAGAAGGAGAGGCTAGATTCAGAAGAAGGGAGCAGTGTGAGAGCAGCCCAAGGAGGAAGTCCTTAAGACTTCTTAAGACCTGGATTTGTCAAGCTCATGGTTCAAGTTCAATTCCATTTTTAATTTCTGATTTCTTAGTCTTGTTTTCTTTTTCTTAGATGGCTTTCAATCTCTTGTTATTCTTTAGTTTCAAATATTGATTCTACCTGGTATAAATTATGGAAGTCCCTTTGCCTAGAGAATTTACAAGGACTTCAAAAAGTGGAATGCTAACAAATACCATGGAGGACATGGAGAGATGGAGAGGAGAGGGAGTTGAGGGAAACTGGAAGGGGAGATGAACCATGAGAGACTATGGACTCTGAAAAACAACCAGAGGGTTTTGAAGGGGCGGGGGTGGGGGTGGGAGGTTGAGGAACCAGGTGGTGGGTAATAGGGAGGGCACGTACTGCATGGAGCACTGGGTGTGATGCAAAAACAATGAACACTGTTATGCTGTAAATAAACAAATAAAAAACAAACAAACAAAAAAGTGGTCAGGGGTGGGAGGTTGGGGGAACAGGTGGTGGGTAATGGGGAGGGCACGTTTTGCATGGAGCACTGGGTGTTGTGCAAAAAGAATGAATACTGTTACGCTGAAAAAATAAATAAAATGGGAAAAAAAAAAGAAAAAGTAAAAAAAAAAAAGTAGAATGCTGGTTTTGATTAATCTAAGTGATATCCAATAGCTGCCAATTTTGCCAGTTAATGGTAATAAACCCATTGTATCTCCTGTTTAAGAAAACAAGGCAAGGAAGGCGATAAAAAAATTATGTGGTGTCTATAACATTGGAAGCACTGTGTCAGGATCTTTATGCACATCATCTTCTTTGATTTTTACCAATCTGTGAAAGAGATATTAGCCCCATTTTACAGATGAGGAACTTATACTTTTTTTAAAAATTTATTTTCAGTGTAGCAGTATTCATTGTTTTTGCACCACACCCAGTGATCCATGCAGTACATGCCCTCCCTATTACCCACCACCTGGTTCCCCAACCTCCCCCCACCACCCCTTCAAAACCCTCTGGTTGTTTTTCAGAGTCCATAGTCTCTCATGGTTCATCTCCCCTTCCAGTTTTCCTCAACTCCCTTCTCCTCTCCATCTCCCCATGTCCTCCTTGTTCTTTGTTATGCTCCACAAATAAGTGAAACCATATGATACTTGACTCTCTCTGCTTGACTTATTTCGCTCAGCATAAACTCTTCCAGTCCTGTCCATTTTGCTACAAAAGTTGGGTATTCATCCTTTCTGATGGAGGCATAATACTCCATCGTGTATATGGACCACATCTTCCTTATCCATTTGTCCATTGAAGGGCATCTTGGTTCTTTCCACAGTTTGGCCACCGTAGCCATTGCTGCAATAAACATTGGGGTACAGATGGCTCTTCTTTTCACTACATTTGTATCTTTGGGGTAAATACCCAGCAGTGCAATTGCAGGGTCATAGGGAAGCTCTATTTTTAAATTCTTGAGGAATCTCCACACTGTTCTCCAAAGTGGCTGCACAAACTTGCATTCCCACCAATAGTGTAAGAGGGTTCCCCTTTCTCCACATCCTCTCCAACACATGTTGTTTTCTGTCTTGCTAATTTTGGCCATTCTAACTGGTGTAAGGTGATATCTCAATGTGGTTTTAATTTGAATCTCCCTGATGACTAGTGATGATGAGCATTTTTTCATGTGTCTGATAGCCATTTGTATGTCTTCGTTGGAGAAGTGTCTGTTCATATCTTCTGCCCATTCTTTGATATGATTATCTGTTTTGTGTGTGTTGAGTTTGAGGAGTTCTTTATGGATCCTGGATATCAACCTTTTGTCTGTACTGTCATTTGCAAATATCTTCTCCCATTCCGTGGGTTGCCTTTTTGTTTTGTTGACTGTTTCCTTTGCTGTGCAGAAGCTTTTGATCTTGATGAAGTCCCAAAAGTTCATTTTTGCTTTTGTTTCCTTTGCCTTTGGAGACATATCATGAAAGAAGTTTCTGTGGCTGATATCGAAGAGGTTACTGTGTATGTTCTCCTCTAGGATTCTGATGGATTCCTGTCTCACGTTGAGGTCTTTTATCCATTTCAAGTTTATCTTTGTGTACGGTATAAGAGAATGATCGAGTTTCATTCTTCTACATATAGCTGTCCAGTTTTCCCAGCACCATTTATTGAAGAGACTGTCTTTTTTCCACTGTATATCTTTTCCTGTTTTGTCGAAGATTATTTGACCATAGAGTTGAGGGTCCATATCTGGGCTCTCCACTCTGTTCCACTGGTCTATGTTTTTATGTTTTTATGCCAGTACCATGCTATCTTGGTGATCACAGCTTTGTAGTAAAGCTTGAAATCGGGTAACGTGATGCCGCCAGTTTTGTTTTTGTTTTTCAACATTTCCTTAGCAATTCGGGGTCTCTTCTGATTCCATACAAATTTTAGGATTATTTGCTCCAGCTCTTTGAAAAATACCGGTGGAATTTTGATCAGAATGGCATTAAAAGTATAGATTTCTCTAGACCGTATAGACTTTTAACAATGTTTATTCTTCCAATCCAAGAGCATGGAATGGTCTTCCATCTTTTCGTGTCTTCTTCAGTTTCTTTCATGAGAGTCTGTAGTTCCTCGAGTACAGATCCTTTACCTCTTTGGTTAGGTCTATTCCCAGGTATCTTAATGGTTCTTGGTGCTATAGTAAATGAAATCAATTCTCTAATTTCCCTTTCTGTATTTTCATTGTTAGCGTCTAAGAAAGTCACTGATTTCTGTACATTGACTTTGTATCCTGCCACGTTACTGAAAATCTGTATGAGTTCTAGTAGTTTGGGGGTGGAGTCTTTGGGGTTTTCCATATAAAGAATCATGTCATCTGCGAAGAGAGAGAGTTTGACTTCTTCATTGCCAATTTGGATACCTTTTATTTCTCTTTGTTGTCTGATTGCCATTGCTAGAACTTCTAATACTATGTTGAACAAGAGTGGTGAGAATGGGCATCCTTGTTGTGTTCCTGATCTCAACGGGAAGGCTGCAAGCTTTTGCCCATTGAGGATGATATTTGCTGTGGGTCTTTCATAGATAGATTTTATGAAGTTCAGGAATATTCCCTCTATCCCTATACTTTGAAACGTTTTAATCAGGAATGGATGCTGGATTTTGTCAAATGCTTTTTCCGCATCAGTTGAGAGGATCATGTGGTTCTCTCTTCTCTTATTGATTTGTTCTATCACATTGATTGGTTTGCTAAGTGAAGGGATGGAGAAGCATCTTTCATGCCAATGGGCCTCAAAAGAAGGCCGGGGTAGTGATTCTCATATCAGATAAATTAGATTTTAAACTAAAGACTGTAGTCAAAGATACAGATGGACACTGCATAATTTTTAAACAGACTATCCTCCAAGATGATCTAACAATTGTAAATATCTACACCCCCAATATGGGAGCAGCCAATTACATAAGAAAGCTATTAATCAAGATAAAGATTCATATTGATATGAATACATTAATAGTAGGAGATCTTAATACACCTCTCTCAGTAATAGACAGATCCTCAAAGCAGAAAATTAATAAAGAAATAAGAACATTGAATGAAACATTGGACCAGATGGACCTCATAGACATATACAGAACATTCCACCCTAAAACAACAGAATACTCATTCTTCTCAAGTGCACATGGAACCTTCTTCAGAGTAGACCACATACTGGGTCACAAGGCAGGACTCAACCGATACCAAAAGACTGACATTATTTCCTGCATATTCTCAGATCACAATGCTTTGAAACTGGAGCTCAATCACAAGGAAAAGTTCAGAAGGAACTCAAACACCTGGAAGCTAAAGACCACCTTGCTTAAGAATGCTTGGATCAACCAGGAGATCAAAGATGAACTTAAACAATTCATGGAAACCAATGAGAATGAAGACACTTCGGTCCAAAACCTATGGGATACAGCAAAGGCGGTTCTAAGGGGGAAATACATAGCCATCCAAGCCTCCCTCAAAAACATTGAAAAATCCAGAATTTTTCAGCTACAGCTGTCTCTACACCTTAAAGAACTGGAGAATCAACAACAAATCAAACCAACTCCACACGCAAGAAGGGAAATAATCAAGATTAGCGCAGAGATCAATGAGGTAGAAACCAGAGATACAGTAGAACGTATCAATGAAACTAGAAGCTGGTTTTTTGAAAGAATCAATGAGATCGATAAACCATTGGCCACACTAATCCAAAAGAAAAGAGAGAAAGCCCAAATCAATAAAATTATGAATGAAAAGGGAGAGATCACAACACCAAGGAAATAGAAACAATCATCAGAAATTATTACCAACAGTTATATGCCAATAAGCTAAGCAACCTAGATGAAATGGATGCATTCCTGGAAAACTATAAACGCCCAAAATTGAACCAGGAAGAAATTGACAACCTGAATAGACTGATATCTAGTAACGAGATTGAAGCAGTGATCAAAAACCTCCCAAAAAACAAGAGCCCAGGACCTGATGGATTCCCTGGGGAATTCTACCAAACTTTCAAAGAAGAAATAACACCAATTCTCCTGAAGCTGTTCCAAAAAATTGAAGCAGAAGGAAAACTTCCAGACTCTTTTTATGAAGCCAGCATCACCCTGATCCCCAAACCAGGCAAAGACCCTACCAAAAAGGAGAATTTCAGACCAATATCACTGATGAATATGGATGCTAAGATTCTCAACAAGATCCTAGCAAACAGGATTCAGCAGCACATTAAAAAGATTATCCACCATGACCAGGTGGCATTCATCCCTGGGTTACAAGGTTGGTTCAACATTCGCAAGGAACTTATACTTTTGAGAGGCAGAATAACTTAAGTAGTACAAAGTAGAAGCCCGACTTGAATTTGGATTTCTTTGATTTTAAGTCCAGCCTCTGTCCAGGGCCTTCACCCAGTGATTTGATGGTGTCATTTTCACTTTACTAAGTATCCTATAGAAAAATAAATTTTTAGGACCATGTCTTTTGGTAGAGCATTCAGCCTCTATATAAATGCAAATTTGACTTTCCAATTGGGATTTGCATGAGCTCTAAATTAACATGAGACCCAAGTAAATACATCCTGTTCATTAAAAGGTATGATGCATTGTTCTTCCCTGAAAGGCATAATTTTCTCAGGAGTGCTTTGGGTCTGAGTTCATTTCCTTTGAGTGTCTCCTTCTCAACAGGCTGCAATTTTAGCTCTTCTCTGGGAATGATGATTCAGATTTCTGAGGTTATAGCTAAATAAGAGTCAGGCTTACATACTGCAGTGTCTGTACTTAGTTCTACCTGACCGACTGTTGAGGGGAAGCAACAGGACACAAGACAGCACAACTTTTACATGTACAGTCAAGCTGGCAAATAAGTATCTTTCAATGCCATGGCCAAGACTGGGAATCTTCAGAGAGTGCTCAGGTGCTGATGGCTTCTCCATTGGAACAATGTTTGCCATTAGCGTTAGGCTTCTGCAGCTTCCATGTAGGAAGACGCAGCAGATAGAAATGGAAACCAGGTTTGTGTTGGCTCTTCCCTCCTACACCTCTTTTAGTTGTTCTTGACAGGTTGTATGTTCACGCTGCTTGGTGAATATCCCAATATCCCAAAGTCCAGGCCACTCCTAGCACCATTACAATAAAATCTTGAGGAGGGAGGGGAGACGCTCAAGACTCTCCATATTATTAATGCTTCATAGGTGATTCCAGTGTGCAGCCAAGAGCTGAGACCCACTGTTTTCAAAGTTTTAGGTTTAGGAAAATAGTTTTCAACTCTGGCTGCACATCCGAATACTCTGGACAAGTATAAAAAATACAAACTGCCCAGTCATACCCATGATTTAACTGGTCTATGGTGGAGCTGAAGCATCAATAGTTTTAAGTTTTAAGGGATTTTCCAAATAATTCTAATATTCAGAGACGGAGAGAACCACTGTTCCAGATCTGAGTTTTGAGCAGTGGTCCCCAGGCTACTTCTTATACCTGAAGGCATCCGTGAACCCCTTGGGGATCTTATTAAAATACAAATCCACCTCACCACCAGAGACACTGATTTAGTGGGTATGAGGTAAGGCCCATGATTTCGTCATTTTAATAAGCTCCCATGTGATGCTACTCATTCCCAGACCACTCTGCAAGCAGCACTGGCCCAGTGTCTACCTTACCATGATTTTGCCACTAAGCCTTCTGGTGGGCTAGATGTGGGTTGGCAGATGGTAATACACTCTCTCCCCTTTGGATGCCTGGCAGGTATCTCTTAGTCACCAAGTACATTGACTTGAGAGTCACAAGTTCTTGAGTTGGTTCTCCAGCTCTGGTCCCATGCTTTCTTGCTATGGGACATAGGCCAGGGCAGGAGAGATTATTGATGTCTCCTTAAATGTGAGATTGAGACGATAACATTACCTACTTCATAGAGTTACTATAAGGATTAATAGAAACGCTACATATAAAGTTTTAGCTAAGTGTTTGACACATTCTAAGTACTCAGTAAATGGTCACTGATACAGCTATACATCTGTGACATCCACAGTATATTGGGTTTTTCAGTATATTTTAGCTACAAGACTTTTTTTTTTAAAGATTTTATTTATTTATTTGACAGAGAGAGAGATCCTAAGTAGGCAGAGAGAGGAGGGAAGCATGCTCCCTGCTGAGCAGAGAGCCTGATGTGGGGATCAATCCCAAGACCCTGAGATCATGACCTGAGCCAAAGGCAGAGGCTTTAACCCACTGAGCCATCCAGGCGCCCCTACAAGAACTTTCTTAGTTATAACTTACATGGAAGCTCCATATATGCAAACTAGATTAAGGTTAAATCCATTTTTAAAGCAGAGATATGTGCCCAGCACCTAGAATCCCTCTGCTTCTCCCCTAGCCTTCCAAACACCTAACCAAGGCCGCAGATGTGCTATCTTCTTTGAATGTACTAAGTCTAGTCCAACCTACTCATTGAGAGAAAAACCCATAAGTGACCTACCCAAGGTCATGCAACTGGTGAATGGTAGAGTCCACTTCTGACCCGTGGCACCTGTTTTTAGTAAGTTCTTTTTCGTCACCAAATGATAGAGGAATTAGAACTAAGGGCAATGTACTAGACCTGTGTTTTTCTGAACAAAAAGGGAGTTTATTATTTACTGAATTTTAATCTTAAAATCCATGTATGTTTACAGTAAGAAAAATATTTAAAGACAAAAGGAGAGTGTAAGTCCCCTCCCCATTTGTATGACCTCCATCCCCATTTCTAAAAGCCAACCATTGTAAATAGTTACTTTGATGTTTTTCAGAATTTTTAAACATACATACAGAGTGCTAATATGTAAAATATTAAAAATAAACAAACATATGTATTCTTTTATATAAACAGAAATAAACCATATCTACTCTTCAATTTCTAGCTCTTACTTTACTTTGTGATCTCATTCTATGCAATGTATATACCTTGACCTTATCATTTCTCGTGCTTACGATAGATTCCTTTTTTCTTTTTTTTAACTTAGCCCATCTTCCCAGGGATGAATACGAGACTGCCTATTGTTTTAGCTGTGGCTATGCTTGCGCACGTGAATAACTACTAGATTCCCAGAAGACGACATTTGTAGGGTGCGTACACTCGCTCAGCCAGTGTTCCTTCAGTTCTGCCACACTACACTGCAATTTTCTTCCACGGGCCTATGACTTAATCACCTTTGGGAAAAATAAAGGAACTTCCAGGGCTGAAATGCCAGACTCCGTCCACATCAGACGTTTCATCTTGGTTCAGTTTGTAGAGGCTGAAAGTTCCAGCACTAGCTGCGGGCATTCTGGTCTGAGGACTAAATGGAGCAAATGTTCTACCCTCGATTCCCACTGGGCAACTAAACAGATATTTACAGGCCCATATTGCTCATGTGTCATTCACCTCCCCCAGCCTCCACTTGCTCAGTCTCTCTTGGCCAACCAGTAACTGAGAAGTCTCCAAAAAAAAAAAAAAAAAGCACAAGATGCCATAACTTCTTATTAGTAATTCTCTCTGTCTGCTCTGGGGGTTGGCCTCAAAATGGAGGTGTTTGAAACATGTACCCTGATCTATGAAATTTCTAGTGGACGAAGTTGTTCAGAGATTTTTCAAATAATGCAGCTAGAAAGGAAAAAATGGTTTAAAGCCATGATTAATGCTACCATGTCCCCAGATGCCTCACTTCCTGAGCTCATCACTGTAAGTAATTACCTGCCTGATCCCGGACAAGTCCTTCTGTTCGGCTCAAGTTAGCTATTGATCATTTATTTAAGAATTGCATACTCCAGGGAAGGTGGAAAAAAGTCTCCAAATTAATTTTTTTTGAGCCCATTGTAGTCATGAATAAATATCTCTCATTCAGGCAATTTACATCAGCAACTGCTTAGCAGTGAGAATTTGTTTACCACTTCTGACCCGCTCCTCTAAAAATTGGTTTTCTGACCAGTCTGTGAGTAGCAGTTTTAAATTGACACATTAAATTTTCAAAATCATATTTGACTTATTGTCTGCGGCTCATGGTGTCGCTCAGCGCTTTGACAGATACACATGCTGGTGTTCCGGTTATAAAACTAGAAGGTTCCCAGTGCTTTTCTGTTGGAAGCACATGCTGGGACTAGAGCTAATAATTTCCTAAACCAGAGAATGCAGGCATGTGGTGATTTTTTTGCCCAATCATAATATGAAAAATAAGCAAAAAAAAAAAAAAAAAAGTCGTCCAAGCAGGGTTTTTTTTTAGAACTAGTTAATGTTTATTTTCACTGGAGCTCCCTAAATGTGACTCTTTACAAGCACTGTATAGTATAAAACTGCTTCTAACAATTTCAAAAATATGTCTAAATATGCAACCTGAGTCAGAAATGGTGCCATAAGAAAGAAAGAAACCTTCTTCTTCATGGTGTATGAACCCCTGTTATGTGTAAGCATGCATGCACCTACCTGCTTTACAAGTGTTAGGCAATTTTAGTGTTGGCATATTCCTGTTAATCTGCAAGCATTTGCTTATTATTAATTACTCAGTGCTAACAACTCCCTTAGGTTTTAAAACAATCTTTCTTGACAAGGGCTTTGCTGCTACTTAGAGACGTAATTCTGTGCCACCATTTAGTAGGCAGGCCAGAAGTGTCCTGTGTGAGTGCCATTTGGATTGGTTCTAGCAGGCAGGAACCTTGAACATGAAAGCAGCACTCAGATACCATGAAAGTCATGTTTAATGCTGAGGAGCCAAGACCAAGATACAACATTATGCTTTTAAAGTTATACTACTGAAATTTTCCAGCTTAGCCTAGACTTCTACAACCTAGTGGTTATTCAAGCTTGTTCTTTAATAATTGAGTTGTTTCGCTAGTGTTTGAGGAGACAGTTTTCTACAGTTTCTTTCCTTTAAACTGGATTCTGCAAAGTCACAGACAGAAGCCTATGGATCCTGTTCCAGGAAAAACAACACAGAAAAAAAAAATGTAATTATAGAGTTTCTAAGGGGTAAGAGGCCAGACTTGAGAGCTGGAAGGAGGGCTGGGCTATAGCATAGGCATATAGAAGGCTAACGGCATGTCTGTCACTGGCTCCTGTTGGGCTCTCTCTCTTACCTGAATGTGTTCAAATTGGCCAAACCTTAAATCTCAAGGATGTGATCAATACCCAACATTTATGCAGGTTGTGGAAAGTGCTTTGTGGGCACAGGGGGAAAAGATCAGGACAAAATTTTATTAAAAGGATCATATGATACAGACACAATGGGCATTAGTACCTTAAGTCCTCACAACCATCCATAGTTTTGAGAAAGCTGATGATTCAGTACAGAATAAGGAGAAAACTCCCATTGTAAGGTTAAATTTTCTCTGACCTCAGAATGATGGATGAGCCAGAGAAATGGTGCCTTCCATGCAAACTCTAAAGTCTACCCTTTTTAATGGATATATAGTGACAACTTTTATGAATTAATGTATAAAAATTTAGACTAGAATATTGTATCAATATGGTTAAAAACAACTCCCAGGTCCCAGGAAGGATTACAGACTGTGGCAAGAGAATCTAAATGTATTACACGTTATGGAACAATGTTACTGAAGGAAGGAAGGTGGGAAGGTACTGATCTCAGTAACTCTGGTAGTGAGTAGCATCTCTAAGTCTAAAGGCAAAAGGAACTGCACATGAGATCTTCACTCTAGTTGATAAACTTATTTCCCATGAAAATACTGGTTATAAATTCTGATACTGTCCTACATGTGTACTTGCACAATTAAGTAAATGGATGGTGGATAGTGGGAACAATATTTGTCACTCTGAGAGTGGTAATTTGCAGATAAGCAAGGTGAATAGAATGATCCAGAGAGGATGGGTTAGAGTTGGAGACATCAGTAAGAACTCATGGTACCTTGATATACATACACAGAATGTTGCAGAAGAAATATTTTTAGATATGTGTATATATACAGGCTAGTATACACTCATATATTTGTTCCATCAGTTGAGAGGGCCTAAAAGAAATGGCACCACAGTAGTAATGAGTATACCTCATACCCAGCTGTTGGTTTCTAATACTATTCTCCCATAAAAGGACCAGGATTTCTCAGAGAAATGGCTGTTATGAGGACTGGGCAGAAAATATGCAAGATGATCCTGAAACATCTTATAGTCCTTTGAAAGTAAGAAAGTGTTAAACAAATGAACAAACAAAAAAACAACAAAGGGGCGTGTATAGCAGTATAGGAACCTGCTGAAAGATCCCTCGATGTGCAAAGCCCCAAATTCTAACTGCTTCTTAGAGTTACATTTCTTTGTGAATTCCCATGCATACACAAGTCATTGAATTTGTTTTCTTTTTCTCCTGTTAATCTGTTTCTTATAATTTTGATTCATGGGTCCCAGCCGTTGAACCTAGGAGGCCAGAGGAAGAGTTTTCTTTCTCCTCTACAGGGCTCTTTTGTAACGTTAAGAGAGTAGTGATATAAAATGGTCTACAAAAGCTGAGATTGAAGGCCCAGCTAGTGATGAGTTGAAAGAAGAGGAACCACTCCTGAAATCCCACTTTTGTTTAGACTCCAAAAAGCTGAGAAGTTAAAACCCTAAGCTCAGTGGATTAGGCCGCTGCCTTCGGCTCGGGTCATGATCTCAGGGTCCTGGGATCGAGCCCCGCATCGGGCTCTCTGCTCTGCAGGGAGCCTGCTTCCTCCTCTCTCTCTGCCTGCCTCTCTGCCTACTTGTGATCTCTCTCTGTCAAATAAATAAATAAAATCTTTAAAAAAAAAAAAAAAGACTGTTGGGGGCATTCTTCTGGATAAGCATGTGTGAGCATCCAACCATCCAACAGTAAGGGTGTTTTACTTGGGTATCATTTGTGTTTCCCAGTATAATTTTCACAAGAACCATGAAATAAAGGCAGTCATTAACTTGTTATGGGTGAGTTAATAGGCTCTCAGAGAAGTAAAGTGGCCCATCTAGATTCACATAGCGACAAAGGGAGTTGGGGGGACAGATTAAAATTAGGGCTCTCTGATTCCCAAACTCATCTCTCCCTTCACTCAATCTCTCATGTACAGAGTGGTGAGGTAGATGATGACTAGTCATGGGAGGGTGGCTGGAGATTCAGGAGTGGTTTTTGCTGGGGGACAGGCAAGGGTCTTGAGAGCCTACTCTGGTGTGTGAGTGTAGGGATGGACTGGAAGAGAAGGACTGGGAAGACTTGTAATGAACTAAGGTGATAGGCACCTGGGTGGCTCAGTTGGTTAAGTGGCTGCCTTCAGCTCAGGTCATGACCCTAGGGTCCTGGGATCGAATCTCCCTGGGATTGAATCTCGCTTTGAGCTTCTTGCTCAGTGGGGAGTTTGCTTCTCCCTGCTCCTGTCCCTTCCTGCTGCTCATGCTTGCTCTTTCTCAAATAAATAAATAAAATCTTAAAAAAAAAAAAAAAAAGAAAAAGAATCAAAGGTGCTACCTGGGGATTGACTGACAGTAGAGATCCATAACTATCATAAAATATTGCAACCTATTTCACAGTAAGTTGTATTTTCTAGGGGGGGCCTCTAGAGATGTGAAAAGTACTTTCAGGCAATAAGTGGTTCAAAAGGTGGTTGGTCCTAAAGCCAGTGGGTACCAAGACATCTATCTCTAAGGGAGAAGCAGCATGGACCAGTGATGTTTAGCCATTGTAAGGTCTTCATCTGGCCCATGGCTAAGCAAATGTTGTGCTCATTCCATCCGCACTACTGCCTGATGTTCACTACACAGATGGATACGAAGTGCGAGGAGTAGCTTTCACTGTCCATGAAATCAACCCTTAGCATTTCAGTGCTTCTGAGGACCAGGATGGGAGAGTTTCTTTTTCTCTTTTTTTTCTTAGAGGACAAATGTATGCCAGATTTTCTAATTCTTCCCAAATAAATCAAGGAAAGAGTAATTTTGTTTCAAAATATCCTTCAGTATCAAAGGCTACCATTTATCCCTTCTCATTCCAGCTGAAGTGATTAATATTCACATTGGTGCTATGTAAAAGATGAAGCTTACTGTGTGTTCTCCAGCCATTTATGTTAATTGCAGCCTCTCATTTGTATGGAAAGATTCATAAAAATATCAAGAGACACTTCATACTGAATTAAAAACTATTGGTCTGGGTGTTTCAAGGCTCCTGTTAAGAAAAGAACAATTAATAAAATGTATTATTCAATTAAACATGGAAACCTATATCTATTTCCAAAAGTTGGGAGTAGAGGCTACCAGTTAGGACTGGTCCATTAAATCTGATAGTTGTAGTATATTGTATATTATGTGAAGCTGGGCAAGGGGACAAGAAGTAGAGAGAGAGAGACTAATGATGGAGTTTAGGACACACTCCCCCCAAAGATGGCACCTTAGCATATTAAATAATTTAAGCTGAAGGAGCTTAAAAAAAACTACAGAAGCAGGAAGGTCACTCTGACCTTCTCCTCACTCTCTTTCTTCAACCATGACATTAAAAGCTCATGTGAGAGGTGCTCTCCCTATACCAGAAGGAAAGGAGCATACTTATCTCCCAAGATGGAGGGATAACAGGCAAGAAAAATCCTAACAAACTGGCCTTTTAAGTTTCCCCCAATTTACTATATTACCTCATACTCCTTAACCAATCATCTTTCTCAATGACTATCAACACTTTATCAAACCTAGCATAATGATACACAGGTCTGTTTCTTTGGGTCTTCATTTCCTTATGATGACCTTGTGTCATATAAGACTTATATTAAATAAACTTGTATGTTATTCTCCTGTTAATCTTTGTTAGTTTCATTTTGGATACCCAGCCAAGGACTCTAAGAGACTCAAGGAAAACATTCTTGCCCCTTAGGCTAACAAAAGTTGGTAGAGAAATTCTGAGCTGTTCTGTCTCCCTATTTCCTGATAGGTAAAAATAATTCTAGTTAGGTAAGAAGCCATTTCAAATTCTTTTTTTCATTTAAGATTTTATTTATTTATTTGAGAGAGACAGAGACTGAGCAGGAGGAAGAGAGAACACTGAGCTCAGAGCCATACACAGGGCTGGATCCCATGACTCCAAGATCATGACCTGAGCCAAAATCAAGAGTCAGATGCTTAACCAACTGAGACACCCAGGTGCCCCAGCCCTCTAGATGTCTAATACTTTCTTAAACTAGTCAATGAACTTTCAGAAAAGGCCAATCATCCATTTAGAAAGCCACCTGCAGATACTCGCTTCAAGAAGATAGTGACGTGCCAAAAGAGAGAATCAGAAATAGAGGCCAGAATGAAAGCTTCTTAATTGAGAGCGAATTTCCTAGGTTCAGTTTTTTTCATTTTCCAGGAAACATGAGCCAATGAAGTCCATTCTCCAAATCATCAGTACTGCTCATGATTTAGGCTTCCACTTACACTCTCTGTTCATCACTGTGTTTGAGGGGTTTTGAACTCACTTGCACTCCCTGTTTTAATGTAAATTTGTCAAGCCAAGGCTTCCACCAAGTTCAGAATCATCTGGCACAGAGTCTCGGCCCCCTGGTCCTGAATACATTTGACCGTGCTGGCTGCTACTTTCTGCTTCCTGGCTTGGCCTGAGCTTTATAGAACACATATTACATAAGAATGGAAAATTGCTAGGAGGAAGGAAAAATAGATTGCATTATTTTCAAAACCTCTAACCAAAAGACTTGCTTGCTGTCTAAATAAACCAGCCTGCTCTGACACACCTAAAAATTTGAATATAATATAGAAGCCAACAGCTACTGCCTCCAGAATCTGTCACGTATGAGGGATGGACTTCCCCCAGGCCAAGGTATCTGGCATGTTGTAGGTTCTCAATAAATATCGAATGAAATCTGGATCTGGCCATCATTTCTGGAGAATAGTCCCACTTGGCCAGGGATGGGGTGGTATCAACATTTAGCAGATATGTCTGGAAAATGCTCAAAATAAGAGCTTTTGAGGTTGGAACAGTCATTGTTCATTCTCTCAAAAATCGTTCCACTGGAGCAGTTTAGTCTCTTGGTTCTATTTGGTTTGGTTTGTTAAATGGGTATTGAGTATCCATACGGCCGAGCTGCTATTCCAGGAACTGGAAGACATAAAGGGTGATGACACAGCCTCTGTCCTTGAGAATTTCCAAGTCTGTGACCTAAATATATCGATAAGTAGCATATTTATTAAGACATTACCTGAGCTCAGGTTTTCTGTGTGAGACACCATGAGAACTAGAGTAGAGAGCAAATCCTTCTAGGGTCCTGAGGTTACGAAACATACACACATGAACAAGGGCCACTTTAATGTATCTTGTGCCATGCCTGAGTGAAGGAGATCAGCTATCGATGCTAGAGAACTTTAGAAAAGGAGAAATTGAGTGTGCTTCTTTGCTTCTGGGATTTTCCCACCGTCACTGAATGACACTGAAAGCTATCCCACTAGGAGAAGTAAGAAGGAAGGAAGGGGAGAAGAAGGAAGAGATGAAGAAAATTTCACCTCCGTCCTTTTCCAGTTACCCGCCATCTTGCTCCTTCTCACTTCAGCCAAATTTCTTACTTTTTTTGATATTTCAAGTTTTTATTTAAATTCAGGTTAGTTAACATGTAGTGTGATGTTAGTTTTAGGAGTAGAATTTAGTATTTCATCACATATATAACACCCAATACTCATCACAAGTGCCCTCCTTAATCCCCATCACCCATTTAGCCCATCTCCCTGTAACCCTCTGTTTCTTCTCTACACTTAAGAGTATCTCTTATATTGTGATTCCATCTCTTCCTTCCTCATGTTCATCTGTTTTGTTTCCTAAATTCCACATATAAGTGAAATCATATGGTATTCGTCTTTCTCTGACTGACTTATTTCACCTAGCATAATATACTCTAGCTTCATCCATGTCATTGCAAATGGCAAGATTTCATTATTTTTTTAATCAGCCAAATTTTTTGACAAGTGGTCTTTGTTGTGTCAGCTTCCATCTTTCCACAAAACCACTCTTGCTAAGGTCAATAGTGATCTCCACATTGCTAAATCCTATCTTTTTCTCATGTCCCATTGTACCTGAGCCCTTAGCAATAATGAACATGGGCCATCATTCTTTTTTCTTTTATGTGGTAGTTTCAAAATCTGACTTTGACATTTGTTCACACTCCTCCCATGGGGAGTGAGGTCTGTGTCCCCTTCCCTTGAATCGGATTGCCCTTATGACTGCTTCAACCAACGGACTACCACATGAGTTAGACTGTTGAGTTCAAGACTAGGTTACAATAGGCCAGGCAGTTTTGCCTTGTTCCTTGGGGGAAATGAGCTATAATTTACAAAGTTCAACTGCCTGAGATCACCATGTTGGAAAGGCCCTGTATAGATAATCCAGTCGGCAGTCCCAGCTGAATCCCCAGCTGTCAACCGTGGATATCCAGCTCCCTTGAGCTTCAAGATATTCAAGATATCTACAGTGCTAGCTGACATCTGGTTATATCTGCTAGAGAGACCCCCCCAGTGGTGATGAACAGGCAAGACCTTGGCAAATTCCCAATCCACAAAATCATGAGCAAGCCAAAATTGTTGGTGCTGCAATAGTAATAGAAATTTCCTGGCTTGCATGAGAATCCGTTCTCCTGCATTGCCTACTGAAGTCCTCTTCCCCTATGTGAGCTCATCCATTCCCATGCACTGACAGCATGGAGACGGCCTCGGGATCCAGACACTTTCTTCTGACCTCCAGATCCATGGATATTCAAAGCAGAGACCTCAAAGACTCAGTACTGCTTTCTCTGGGTCCTTGGCCACACCCTGTTTCCTTCCACCATAGGACCTCCACGTATGCTGTTTCCTTTCCTGGAATGCTCTCCACTCCCCTTCCTTAACTCCTTCTCAACCCTCAGATCAGAGATGGTCATGTCTTGAGAAATGGCTCACTCTCAGAAAAACCACCCCTAAGATCAAGTTGTCCTGCTTTATGGTCTCATGGAGCACTTAGCTCCATTTTTAAAAATGCTATATTTCCTCTTCAAGATAAAGTCTGACTGCAGTACTGTACGTACATCAGGGCTGGCATCTGAGTTTTGCTCACGGTTTTCTCTCCGATGCCAGCACAGGGCCGAACGCAGAGTCACTCAATTATTATTCATTCATTCCACTCTCCACTCTAGTCCCATGTCATCCATTCATTCCTTTGTTCAGTTATTTTCTCATTCAGTAAATATTAATCATAATATAGGCCACCACTAATTAAACCCCATTATGTGCCAAGCCCGATCTAAGGACTTCCGTAAATGCCATCTCATTAATTCCTCATGCTAACACAGTGAGGAAGGTATATAATAATATCCTTCCTCTTTTTTATGAATGAGAGAAGGCACAGAGAAAGCAAGGGTGTTTTCAAGTCTCATGTTCTTGATCTGCTCCAAGGAGTAGAAGGAGCAAGACCTGGTGGTGAAGGGTTAAGACTGAAGCCAGTAGTCACCTCTTTCCTCACCTTGTTGGTGGAAAGCAAAATATGGATTATAGCTACCGTCCCTGCTGATGAATTTTTAAATGTAGGAGAGCTGACAGGGCCAGCTTTCCTCCCAGTTCCCACCCCAGCATCTTACCCATCATCCTGCCTAGATTCTGTTTCCAACGTGCCACGTTGGTGTCCTAGTTGGGTCTCTAGCTGTTGGGAGGAGAACAGGATCTCTTTCAAGGCTCTAGTCTGCCTCTGCAGGAGTTTTTAGGGATTCATGGGGGAAAGGAATTTTATCTGGGGAGTAGCCGAGCCATCCTTTTGGCAGATATGTCTGCTCATTACTTGGTGAGCAGAATGACTTCCGCATCCACTCTGTCAGCCTGGATAAACAGGGGCTTCGGAAAGAGCGGCTACAGCAGCCCTGCCTGCCTGGTAACCAATTGCAGTGTGGAATACTTCATTGCCTCTCCGTTTTCACACCTATTCTGAACCTAATTATCGTTGTTGCCTCCAACTGCTCAGGGTTGAACCAGCTGACAACTTATTATGGTTGCATCAGCCTTTTCTGTCACCTAAAGACGTGTGTCAGCTGCGGCCTCCTAGAGCATAAGGGGTTAGTAATGAGCAGGAGATGAGTGAGGCTGAGCAGAGAGACATGGCCCCTGATGATGAAGGTCAGTGTGTTAGAAATGTTGCTTTCCTAGTGTGAATTCTGATACACTTCCCCAAAGGGGAGCGTGGATTCTGAGAAACAGTTCAGGACAAATGGAACGAAGAGAAGGATCTCCCTGGAATGCAGGGCTTGGCATTTACTCTCACAAGCACAACCTCATTGGATTATCAACCCTTTACTGAAAGGTCTTTTCCTTTATGGTGCCTGACCTAGGCCCCTTGCAGAGGGATCAGCCCTTTCTTTACAGAGCCAGCTGCTATGCAAGCAGCTCTGAACAGATCACTCATACGGGAATGATATTACTGATGTCCCAAACAGGGACACTTTCTGAGACTATAAGTGAGCAGCAGGCACTAACCAATCTGTAACAGGTGTAGACGGGGACTCCCCTGGACACACTAACACAATGACACAGTGGACATGTTGATATCTGCCCCCAGGAAGAATCAAAGAGAAAACCCCTGTTAGCAACCCCTAGATCTAGGAGTAAAGGGGGGGCTGCGTGACATGAAATGTGGAACTTGGGCTGCACTTGACTATGCAGATTAGCTACCTTCAAGTCAGAGCCACTGCCGAGATCCCAGGGTTTCCAGTGCAGTCAGATGGGAGGAGAGGATGGCAGTGGGTAACAGAGTCAGCTGGAAGGATATGAAGAGCTATGGCTTGCCACTGTGCCCCGTCACAAAGGATTCACTGAACAATAAGGAAGAAAGGGCTTCGAACTTTCCCAACAGTGGCCAACCTCAGACTATAGCTTCTTCCCATCCTTTCCCATCCAGGTTGCTGGATTGCTGAATTTATAATGAAGTTTATGTCACCCAGCCCTCCAAGTTAAGATTTGGGTGGAGGATTCTAAAAACAAGTAATAGTCCAGTATATAAGACCAAAGAGATTGTACCCAGTTTGTTTAAGGACAAACATTTAGCTTAGAGAAGCAATTCAAGATGGGAAAGCAAAAAGCTGCAGAGCTCCGTAGAACCTGTGACAAAAAGGAGAGAGTATTATCCTCTAGCTGCCTAGAAAGGGTGCGTTCTTGAAACACACAGGAATATGTCAATTTTACACAAGCAGGTCTTTAATAAGCTCGGTAAAATATGTTACCTGCCCTCCCCCCCAAAATGGATGAGGCATCAATAACAATAATATTTAACATTTATTGAGCACTTACTCTGTACCAAGTGCCATTCAAAACATTTAATGTGTATTTTCACTTATAGACATGATATAGAAGAAATACAAGGAAACTGAATGAATTTAAACAAAAATAAAATTGAAAATAAAATTGCGATGGCAGAATTTGAACCCATAGGAGAAATACCAAAGGACTGATTTGATACCTGAAAAACTCACCTTTGGTATAAAAGGAATTTCTTTCAAAACGCATTGGAAAAAGGCGAAAGGATGACACTTGTTAAACACAGTAACATCAAAATACATAAAGCAAAGGTTAATGAAAACACAAGGCAGGAAAATGACAAAAATGGTAGGTGACTTGCATGCTTTTCTTTGCATTTGACAGGCCCAAAGATATAAGTAAATGAGTAATTAGAGAGTCTGAAAAATAAAATTTTAAGGTTAATTTAATAAGCATATACCCAACTTTGTACTCTGTAAAGAATATCCCTTTCTTTATTCAAGTTCCAATAAAGCACATACAAAAAAAAAACAAAAAGCCCAACCATATATATTAAGCCATAAACACTGTTCCAAATGATTCTTAAAAAATCAGAAATCAAATATACCTTTTAACTTCAAGTTATAATATTTGACCTTGAAATCATATTAAAAAATAATAACATATTTTACAAATCTAATTATTTGGAAAATGCAGATATAATTAAATCTTGGTCAAAGAAAGAAACAAATATATATGTAGTTTAATATTTATATTAGAAATTATATATATGCATATTCAATTTAAAAATTAACAATAAGGATATTAAGAATGGGAATTTATAGCCTAAAGTAAACTCAAAGGCAAATTCTTATCCTTAAATGCTTTTTTTCTTAAAACAAAAATGAGGCAAATACAAAGCACAATGAATTAGATAAGAAAAACAAATAAACACTAGGATGCAGGAAGTAGAAAGTAATGTAGATAAAAGAAAAAATGATTTTGGTATTAAGAATAAGACATCTCTTGGGGCACCTGGGTAGCTCAGTGGGTTAAAGCCTCTGCCTTCAGCTCAGGTCATGGTCCCAGGGTCCTGGGATTGAGCCCCGCATTGGGTTCTCTGCTCAGCAGAGAGCCTGCTTCCTCCTCTCTCTGTCTGCCTGCCTCTCTGCCTACTTGTAATCTCTGTCTGTTAAATAAATAAATCTTTAAAAAAAAAAACAAAACAATAAGACATCTCAAATCTCAGAGAGAGTAATAAATATCATACCATCTGAACTAGTATAGAATGTAAGTAAAGAACAAAATTTCCTCAGTTAATTTTATGAGTTTAAAACCTGATACTAAAACCTGAGAGTAGGATAGATCAATTCAAATAATATGTTAGTGATTTAAATCCTATATATATACTAAAATGATACTATTGTTATTTATTCCAGAAGCATAAAAGTAGTTAATATTAAGAATTTATTAATAAAATCTCTCATATTAATAGTCAAAGGAAAAACATGATTTGTTATAAAATATGCAATTCAATATTCACGTCTGTTAGACATGTTTAGTAACTTGGGAATATAAATCCAGATTTCCTCTACAGTAGCATGCAGACTTTTTACCTGAGATCTGTAACTCACATTACATTAATGTCAGAATGCCAGCACTATCTCCATTGACGTCATGAATAAGATAGAATATGCCCTGTCTCACCTATTTAGAAAGTGATCTAGGAAGAAAATATTTGCAAAAGACATATCTGCTGAAGGGCTTATTCAAAATATACAAAGAACTCTTAAAATTCAAAAACATGCAAATGAAATATCCAATTTAAAAATAGGCAAAAGATCTGACTAGACACCTCACCAAAGATGGTATATAGATGGTAAATAATAAGCATATGAAAAGATGTTCATCATCATCCATCATTAGGGAATTGCAAATTAAAACAATCTGTTACTACATACCTACTTCTATTACTACATACCTACTCAAGTGACTAAAATCCAAAATAGTGACAACACCAAATGCCTATGATGATGTGAAGCAATGGGCATCCTCATTCATTGTTGATGGAAATGCAAAATAGAAGACAGCTTGGCAGTTTCTTACAAATGTAAACATGCTATTACCATATAATCCAGCAATCGTGATTCTTGGTACTTACCCAAAAGGTTGAAAACTTATGTCCACACACAACCTACACACAGATAGTAATAGCAACTTTATTCATAATTGCCCAAACTTGGAACCAGCTAACGCATCCTTCAGTAGCTTAATGGATAAACTATAGTATATCCAGACAATGAAATATTATTCAATGCTAAAAACAAAAGCTATCAAGGCACAAAACAAATAAAAGAACATGGAGGAAACTCAAAGCCAAATAGCTAAGTAAAAGGAGCCAATCTGAAAGGCTACGTGCTTCACTCATAATATTCTAGGAAGAACAAAACTGTAGAGCTGGGAAGATCAGTGGTGGCCAGGGGTTCAGGAAAAGGAGTGACGAAGGAATAGGTAGAGCACAGGGGAATTTTAGGGAAAGAAACTATTCTAGACGATACTATAATGGTGGTTACGTGGCATTATATGTTTGTCAAAACTCTTGGAATATAAGCAAATATAAACTTTATATAAACTTTATGAGTGAACTTTAATATAAACCATGGACCTCAGTTGATAATCATGTGTTAATGCTGGTTCACTGACTGTAGCAAACGTATGTTGATAGTTGAGGAGGGTGGGGTGCAGGAGTATGGAAGGACTCTACATTCTAGTAAATTTTTCTGTGAATCTAAAATTGCCTTTAAAAATAAAGTCTAGGGGTACCAGGGTGGCTCAGTCAGTTTAACATCCTACTCCTTTTTTTTTTAAATTAGCATATAATGTATTATTTGCTTCAAGGGTACAGGTCTGTGAATCATCAGTCTTACACAATTCTCACCTCTCACCATAGCACATACCGTCCCTAATGTCCATAACTCAGTCTCCCTATCCATCCTCCCCCATCCCCCAGGAACCCTCAGTTTGTTTCCTGAGATTAAGAGTCTCTTATGGTTTGTCTCCCTCCCAATCCCATCTTGTTTCATTTTTTTCCCTCCCTATTCCCCCATGACCCCCTGACTTGCCTCTCAAATTCCTCATATCAGAGAGATCATATGATAATTGTCTTTCTCTGATTGACTTATTTCGCTTAGCATAATACCCTCTAGTTCCATTCATGTCATTGCAAATGACAAGACTTTGGGGTTTTTTTGTTGACTGCATAGTATTCCAGTGTGTGTGTGTGTGTGTGTGTGTGTGTGTGTATCACATCTTCTTTATCCCTTCATCTGTTGGTGGACATCTAGGTTCTTTTTTTAAAGAAAGATTTTATTTATTATTTGACAGAGAAATAGAGAGCACAAGTAGTCAGAGCAGCAGGCAGAGGGAAAGGGAGAAACAGGCTCTCTGCTGAGCAGGGAGCCCAATGTGGATGTCGACACCAGGACCCTGGGTTCATGACCTGAGCTGAAGGCAGCTGCTTAATCAACTGAGCCACCCAGGCACCCGGACATCTAGGTTCTTTCCATAGTTTGGCTATTGTGGACATTGCTACTATAAATATTCTGTTGCATGTGCCACTTTGGATCACTACATTTGTATCTCTGGGGTAAATACTCAGTAGTGTGATTGCTGGGTCATAGGGTATCTCTATTTTCAACTTCTTGAGGAACCATACTGTTTTCGAGAGTGGCTGCACCAGTTTGCATCCCCACCAACAATGTAGGAGGGTTACCTTTTCTCTGCATCCTTGCCAGCATCTGTCATTTCCTGACTTGTTAATTTTAGCTATTCTGACTAGTTTGAGGCAATATTTCATTGTGGTTTTGATTTGTATTTCCCTGATGCTGAGTGATGTTGAACACTTTTTCATGTGTCTGTTGGCCATTTGGATATATTGTTTGCAAAAATATCTGTTCATGTCTTCTGCCCATTTCCTGATTGGATTCTTTGTTCCTTGGGTATTGAGTTTGATAAGTTCTTTATAGATTTTGGATACTAACCCTTTATTTGATATGTGATTTGAAAATATCTTCTCCCATTCTGTCAGTTGTCTTTTGGTTTTGTTGAGCATTTACTGTGCTGTGCAAAAGATTTTGATCTTGAAAAAGTCCCAATAGTTCATTTTTGCCCTTGCTTCCTTGCCTTTCGTGATATTTCTAGGAATAATTTGCTGCAGCTGAGGTCAAAGATGTTGCTGCCTGTGTTCTCCTCAAGGATTTTGATGGATTCCTGTCTCACATTGAGGTCTTTTATCCATTTTGAGTCTATTTTTGTGTGTGGTGTAAGGAAATGGTCCAGTTCCATTCTTCTGCATGTGGCTGTCCAATTTTCCCAGAACTATTTATTGAAGAGACTGTCTTTTTTCCATTGGACATTCTTTCTCGCTTTGTCAAAGATCAATTGACCACAGCATTGAGGGTCTATTTCTGGGCTCTCTATTCTGTTCCATTGACCTATGTGTCTGTTTTTGTGCCTGTGCCATACTGTATTGATGATTACAGCTCTGTAATAGAGCTTGAAGTCTGCAATTGTGATGCTGCCAACTTTGGTTTTCTTTTTCAATATTCCTCAGGCTATTTGGGGTCTTTTCTGGTTCCATGTAAATTTTGGGATTATTTATTCCATTTCTTTGAAAAAAAATTGATGGTATTTTGAAAGGGATTGCACTAAATATGTAGATTGCTTTAGGTAGCATAGACATTTTCACAGTAAGTTGAACAAGCCAAGCAAAAGGCTAAGGGTCCCACAGTCACATGGAGTGAGTCACATAACTCAGAGGTAAGCAAGTTCCGAGGGCAACACAGACAGCAAGTGAGGCTGGGAATGTAGCAGAATTCCTTGTACTCTAGATGCCTCTCAGACTTGGCTGGAACATGGCAGGAAAGAAATAGTCTGTTGACCAAAAAAATAGTAACAAAGCTGGCCCAGACTCAGGTGCCTTGGTCCTAGAGAGGTGATGGGGGACACACATGTGGCTCATAAGGACACAATAAAACAAACCATAAGTTTGGCACTTGCAACCAGAAGATAGGATTGAGTGTTGTTTGTATAACTGTATTTGTTTTTATTTGCTTGTTAAGAATTTGAGTTCTGGGACCTAATTAGTTTTGTGCTTTGAAGATGACTTTTATGGAGTCAAGCAAAGTCAGACTGTGATTCTCCTCTTTCATCCCTTGTCCAATTTTTCCCAAATGTATTTTCTGCCTACTTCCTTATCCCTTTGTTCAACATGACCTCTTCCTCTGCCCCTCTCAGAATATTAATATAATGGAAAGTTATGGACACACACGCAATCACCACCACACACATGTACACTCTCAAACACATCACACTCACATGTTTACACACCATTTATACTCATAAAGCTCTATTTCTTAGTTTTGCTTCCAAAAGTGAGCGTAGTGTCTTTTGTTCATTCATTCATTCAGCCAGTGTTTATTTAATACCTACTTTGTGCCAGAACTATGCTGGTACTTAAGAGAGAATAATGAACGTGGGCAAATCCAGTCCTGCAGTTCCTGGAGTTTATTATAGCCCACTGCAGCAGGAGAAACAAACAATCAAATAATTGTACTGACAAAAACTCACCCTTATTCAGGCATTCATTCTAGAACATTTGGCACGTGCTCCTTTCCTAAGAGCTGGCAGCACGGAAAGGTGTAACAAGCATGGGGGCTGTCCCTGAAGAGCTTGTAAGTTGCAGAAGAACCAGGATGTGAATATTCGGGAGAATTTCCTAAGGATCAGACCCTGTGCTAGGTGCTCAGAGGTATGAGGCTATTGGCTCTTCACAGGGCTTGAATTTAGGCATGTCCAGCTCAAAAGCACATGTATAGCCAAATTGCAACATGCATTTTTCCTCATGAAGGAATTAAAGTACAGAATGGGACATAAGGATATTAATTAGCTATAATGCTGAGCAGTCAGTATGTGCCATGAATAATGTGGTCTGCCAGCAGAACCCGATTCTACGTAAAGGGTATGATGCCCCCCCCCCGCCCACATTGCTCCTACCCCATTCAGGGCTGTAGAAGTAGGGAGGCCTCACTGTGGTCATGACCTTTGTGGTTCTTCTCTGCAACCCACCTGCAACAACCCCAGGGAGCTAGAAACTGCTTGGACATACTTTCCATTGACTTCGCCCAAGCTTGAATAAGTGGAAATGAAACCAATTGCTAATGAGAGATGCAAAGCACAAATAGTACTTTACTGAAGAATAATGATGAAGCATGTTTGGCCATATGTCAGCGAGCTCAAAGGGAAGAAGCTGACTATGGTTATTACCATCTACATTCCCTCAAAGAGTTTTGTAAAACTCTTTCCATTTGCAGAATTAAGCTATAGTTTGCATGTAAACAAGACCTTAATGTTTCCTGGAAGATCCCCACATTTTAAAATATCAGTCTTGAAAACAGAACCAAACATCAGTGCCTACAAATGCTGTGAATTGTAATCTATGTATCTGAAGACATTAAAACCTCCTCGCTTCGTTGGAAGAACATGCATCAATTAACATCTCTATTGAATATGCAAGACTGTGTCAAACCACAGATACTGTGTAGGAGGTGGTGCAGACCTGCTGCTTTTAGCTCTTGGACCACATTTATAGGCCAAAAATGATTTACATAGAGATGTCTTGATAGAAAGGGCAACAAGAATTGTTCCTGGGAAGATATGTTGAGCTATATGGAACTCAGGAAAAAAATGTTGACTTAAAACTACATTTTTAGTGTTCTCATCTACATCCAATAAAATGCACCAAGTCAGAACTGTTTAATTCGCATGTGACCAAACCTGCCAAATAAGTCAAAGTGGCTTAATCCCCACAAGGGTGTTGCCTCATGTAATCGAAAGTTCTAGGGCTTTTTTTTTTTAAAGATTTTATTTATTTATTTGACAGACAGAGATCACAGGTAGGCAGAGAGGCAGCCAGAGAGAGAGGAGGAAGCAGGCTCCCCGCAGATGCGGGGCTCGATCCCAGGACCCTGGGATCATGACCTGAGCCAAAAGCAGAGGCTTTAACCCACTGAGCCATCCAGAGGCCCCAGTTCTAGGGCTTCTAATAGAGCTGGAAATAGGGTCTCGGGCATGTTGTCAGATTCTGTTTCATAGGTCTCTGCCATCCTGTCTCATGCCTCTAGCAAGTCCAGATTTATGTTTTCCTGAGTTTAAGTCTGGACAAAGTGAGAACTCCTTTGTTCCTAATAGCTCCAATTAAAGCCAGAGGGTTACAGCTCTTTGGCTTGGAGTGGGTCATATGCCTTTCCAGCAACCAATTACTATGGCCAGGAGATAGTTCCATCTTCACCGCACAAACCAGGGAACAGGATCATTGGAGAGTTAGTACCAGAAAGGAGAGGAATGGATACTGGACAGGAAAAATCAAAGCATGTTTGCAAAAACTCTGGAGGGAGCTTTAATCCCTTCTCATGTGAAGTGGTGATATGATGCTATCAATAAAATCACTATTGCTTATTAAATAGCTACTGTATTTCAAGTTCTCTTATCACAACACCGTGAGATAGGAGCTGTTATGCCCATCTTACTAATGATGAAACCAGAGCTCTGAAAGGTTAAGGGAATGGCTAGGACTGTCCAGCTAGTAAGTGAGGAAGTCAGGATTTTCAGTCAGGTCTATCTCAGGACCTTGCTTTGTCCATTGTGCCTGTCTCTAGGTCAGTGTTCTCTACTTCTGATTGGATGGAAAAAATGGTGCCAGCATGCATGTGCATGTATCAATATTGAGAGTTGTGAAACTGATGGAAGAGGTGGTAAATGACGAGGGGAAGAGGATGCTTTCAGAATGGGCACACTGGTGGACGCACCCCCCACCCCCACCCCACCACCAAACTTTGCATCTCCGGAAAACCCCAGGCCTGTTTGTGCCGGGGAGGTCCTATCCGGGGAGGCTGAGGGAAATGGGCAGGCAGTTTTTTAACCATCGCGTATTTCTATGGCTTTCTTTTCCTTGTCAAGTTCCCAGCAGCTGCGGGACTTATTAAGACAGAATAATGTTGCATATTCATCAGATGACTTGTTAATCATCTGCCGAGCCCCTCTGGAGAGCAGGAGTCCTGGAGTTCAAATGAAGAATAGCAGACGCTTGTCCTCACCCGCTCCTGAGCAATGTGCTGTTGGCAATTATATAAAAGTTTTCAGGAAAGTGGGTTTAAACCAGAAGGAGAGTTCACTGTTGGTAGATATAGCATGAGTTCTTTCTGATCATCTCTCTGGTATCTTACTCTATTCCCACTATATGGGTGAAGAAAGAGTACTCTCCAGTATACAGAAGAGACAAACTGAGGCCCAGAGAGTGAATGGTGGAGAGCTTCAGTGTAGAGCAAAATGAGAAGTCAGGTCTCCTAACCCTTGTTCTAGTATCCCTACTGGTAGGGATCTTTCATCTCTGCTTTGGTGTCAAGAACCTGCTCGTTGTAGCACATAATTCTTTGGGATGCCTGCCCTTTGCCTTGTTTAGTTCCTTAACAAATCCCAAATTCCTAGTACAGTGCTTGGGTCCTAGAGGAGATTCAAAAAAGATTGGCTGAATGAATGAACCCAAGTTCTCCAGATCCCAAGTGGGCACCTGACCTATCATACTCAATGAACACAGCCCAGTCTCAATCCACTATGACTTCCAGGAATGACCCTCCCAGAGAGCCTCAGGGAATGCTGCCAACACGCATAGACTCAGCCTAATGACAACCCCTTTCAAGAGGCTGCTTTAGGTTTCTTGGTAGATCTCAAAATGGTGTCTGAAAATTGTACCTTCTGTCCACTCTGCTCTCCCTTTACCACTTATCTGGAAGGAACGGGCCCAGCTCCAGCCTCAGTTCTTCCAAAGTCCAGGTAATGGCAGGCTATGGCATTACTGTATCCCCTTCTCTATAATGAGAGCAATGACAATACACCTTATTTCATCGTCATTATCAGGAGGACATGAGATAATGCCCTGAAATATCAGGCTGCCACAGAGTAAGCATGTAGGAAAAGTTAGTTATTGTCATTTATCATTTAGAGGTGCTGGTTAAGAGCACAGACTCTGGAACCAGATCACTGGGTTCAAGTTCCAGCTCTGCTATGTAATAACTATGTGATCTTGGGTAAGTTACATCCCCTGCCTCAGTTCATCTCTATAATGGGGATGATAATAGAATTTGCCTCATAGGGCTGCTATGAGACTTAAGTGGATCGATATATATAGAGAAGACAGAACATTTCCTGACACATAGTCCATACCAGAGATGGAGCAGTGAGGTTATCCAGAAAACCTTAGTACCAGATACCAGGTAGTGCTGCCCCTTGAGACCCCCGGGTCCCCCATTTTTGTTCATTACTTACCACCATGTAAGAATTCCTCACCTTTACCCTATGGAGCCTTTCACAAATGCTGAGTCCCCTACCTCTCCTTTCTAACCTTACCAGAGGAAGAACAAAAACTGTTAGAGGCAAAATGTGCCTGGTCCACAGTGAAGATAGCCTATTGCCCTGTCGATGAAATTCTTAACATCCCAGAAGGATCTCTGCATTGGATTACTCTTTGGATGCAGGAAAAAAAAGGGGGGGGGTGGACACATGAATAAAAGGACCCACTAAACTAGTTCCTCTATAAGGAAAGAGAAGATCTTCCCCAAATTTCATCATCTGCCCTAAAGTGCGGAATTGGCTTCTGACACCCAGAATGTTCTTTTCCAGCTCTGTGACCTTAAAATCCAGACTCTTCTTTCTGGAAGGTAATTGCTGGGAATCTTCAAATGGGAGTCTGTCCCATTTTACAGAAGGGCCCACTCTATAGCATTCTGTCATTCTCACAGTGTGGTCCCTGGGCCAGCAGAATCAGCTTCATCTGGCAATTTGTCAGAAACTAACATTTGAAGGACCCACCCTAGACCTCCTGAATCAAGAACTTGGGAAGTGTGGTCCAATCAACTGTTTTTAACAAGCTCTCTGGGAGATCTTAAATGCCTGCTCACGCTTGAGAATTACATGTTTATGGCGAGTCTTCATGCTGTAAAGCAGACTTTCCTAAGTTAACTCTTCTAGTCCGTTGTCCTGAATGCCCAGAGGCATCAGGCTTTGCTTAGTGTCCACCTCCCACACATGTCCTCCTCTCTCTGTCCTTGCTTCGGTCCTTCAGGGTACAGCTCCAATAGACCTCTTTCAAGAGTAGTTCTTACTTTTTCAAGGAAGTATACTAGGCTAGTGGTTAAGAGAACAGTCTTCAGAAGCAGACAGTCCCTGGTGGATGTCTTGATTCTGTGACTTATACCCCAGGCAAGGTGCCTTCCTCTTTGCTCCTCAATTTTCTCATCTGTAAAATGGGCATAATACCAACTACATTTGGGTGAGGTTTAAATGGGTTTTATGAAAGCATGTTGAATGGAAATAGGTGATAACATGGCATCTATGTATAAAATGAACAGTGATCCTTCTGGTTTTTACTCTAACCACACAATAAATAGCAGATCAATCATTCTCACACTTTGCTGCACATGAAAATCACCTAGGTAAATTTTAAGACCCTGATGCCTATGCAGCATCCCAGACCAATGAAATGAGAATATCTTGGGGTTGGATATCAGTATTTTATAAAAATTGACCAGGTGCTACCAAGTCTGGGAACCACTACTCCAGATTGCTTTCCAGTCTCTTTATAAATGGCTTGAATTATGGAGTTTGGCCCAGCAGTGTGATACAGTACCATTGTAACAAAGCCATCTTGTCTATAGATGGTATTTTGCATGTGCCCCATCAGCCTAGCCAGAATGTAGGGCCAACAAACCTAACTGGGGCCCAGGCCTCCTTGTTTTCCCCATCCCCAAGCCTGGAATGTGTTCAAATATATGACTTGAATTCAGCAGGTGCTTGCCCTTGGTGAACTAATTGAAATAGAAACTGAGCTGGGGGGCACCTGGGTGGCTCAATGGGTTAAAGCATCTACCTTCAGCTCAGGTCATGATCTCAGGGTCCTGGGATCGAACCCCGCATCAGGCTCTCTACTCAGCATGGAGCCTGCTTCCTCCTCTCTCTGCCTGTCTTTTTGCCTACTTGTGATCTCTGTCTGTCAAATAAATAAATAAAATCTTAAAAAAAAAAAAAGGAACTGAGCTGGTAGAAATGAGAGCTGGTAGAAATGAATCCCCAGTAGGCCATCTCAAAGGGGTCTGAAATGAAGAACAGGGACTCTAAAGCCAGGCTTCAATGGTTTGGGCCATGATAGAACAATTCACTAACTGTGTGGCCCTGGACAAGTTAATCAACTTTTCTGTGCCTCAGTTTCCTCATCTCTAAAAGGGAGCTAATCTAATCATTAGTTCTATCTCTTGAAGTTGTTGTAAGGATCAAATATAATAACATGAGTGAAGTACTTAACACAGTACTTGACACATCAATAAATGTTACCTATTACTATTATTGTGTTAGAGACTTAATCTAGACTCCAGCTATAGGATTGGTGTGATCATAAGATCTGCTTTTCCTTCTCATTTTCCTCAGATTGGATTTAAGACAGTAGAATTGCTCTATTTGAAATTCTGTGATGCTTCAGTATCCCCCCCACCTTTTTAGTACTCATTACAGTGCCTGACACACACTAGGATTCAATAAATATTTAGATGGAAAGAATAAAGTGGATGAATGGGACTAAAATGAACTATTTCTCTATTAGACATGCTTGTTGTCCCTGTGGAGTCAGAGAAGGGAAAGTGTCCACTTCAAAAGGAAATACAAACACAGACAAAACCCAAGGATAGAGAGAAAAACAGACACCCCTGGCATTTTGTCATTTAAATCATAATAGCGTACCATATGTCTTTTTGTAAAATCTCTTTATTTTAGCCTTTGCTGGGTCCCCATGTAAACATCACTAATTCATTCAGTCATTAAAGTGACAATTCCTAATTACAAGCTACAGTGAATTAAGTCCAGAAAGGGTCTCTGTGGCAAGAGGGGCGTGAGTCAATCGTGGCTTAGCTGCTCCAAGCTTCTCAAATGCATCAACTCGGCTAGCAAAGTCATAATGTACTTGTCTTGAAGCCCTGCTTGGGCTACTGGGTTTGTTCAGCTCTGAAAGAAAATACAAACATTTTTTTAAGGGATGCCTTTGTGGCTCAATTGGTTAAGCATCTGACTCTTGATTTTGGCTCAGGTCATGATTTCAGTGTTGCAGGATTAAGCCCCGAGTCGGGCTACACACTTAGTGGGGAGTCTTCTTGAGATTCTCTGTCTCTCCCTCCCTCTATCTCTCCCTCCCACCCAATGTGCATTCTCTCTTAAAACGAATACATCTTAAATTTGGTGGGGGTGGGTGGAGAGGGAGTACATTTATCCAGTAGCTTGGAAAATCCAACCAGTAATGGCCTGGCAACTGGGCAATTTGGTTGGTGGCAATAGAACTCCATTACAGGAGACAGTAGATCACAGCAGTTTTTAGAGAAGCTTTGAGGACAGACATGCTCTGCTGGAATTCTGGTTCCTCTCCCCGCACAGTTCCGTGACCCAGAACAGTGCTACACAAAGCCTACTTTACAGAACACCATCAGTCCATAGACTGTTACCTCTGGTGAGGAGGTTAGGGACTTGTGCAGAATGTACAGCTACATCACTAAGCACACCATTAGTTCTGCCTCCTCTTTGTTTTGTTTTTCCAAAGTAAGACTTTCCCAATGAAGGAAGCAGTAGGTTGATTTACATTTTTTTATTGTGTTATGTTAGTCACCATACAATACATCATTTGTTTTTGATGTAGTGTTCCAAGATTCATTGTTGATGGATAACACCCAGTGCTCCATTCTAATGTAATTTGCTTCTTCCTTTGTTGACTGACAGCGAAGAGCTCCCAGAGCAAATTTTTGAGTAGCAACAACCTAGGGCAAGTTACTTATTCATTGTGAGGCTTAGTTATCTTTTGCGTAGATTAGGGATAATCATTCCTACTAAGTAATAGGGCTGCTGTGAGACTAGAATGAGGTCTGACATGATACCTGCTTAGTATAATGCCTGGTGCATATTAGGTGCTCAATAAATGAGAGTATTACTAAACCAGATAATATAATCCTAATCTACCATATGATGTTAATGCTGTTATCCGAAGTGACAAAATCAAAACATGTTCAGGAAACAAAAGCTTCAGTGGTCAAATAAGTTTAGAAAACTGATTGAGCTCTGGAGGATAGAAGGAATTCATCCTAGGTGTCTGTCATGTTTCTGACTCTTTAAGATCAGAGCTATTTTATTTTTGGTTCTCCAAAGCCATAAGACGTTATATTCAATAAATGTATGGAAAGCCTAAAGGCAGATTTTACTTTGGAACCAGCTGTCCAGACATCAGTAGACTGAAAACTGTCCCAAGTATCTTATGTCTCGTATTTTCCTCCCCTGGACAGTCTTGAGCTTGAGTGATTGTTTCTTCTGGGTTATCTTCAACTGGCTGCAACTCCCGTCCTCCCCTGTTTAGACCCTCCTCCTACACTTCTTGAATCACTCTGAACACCTGACAGGACTTTTGGTACTATGGCCTCAGCAAATGATTCTTTAAGGGCCAACTGAGCAGGAGTAGAAGAAAGTTGTTTTCAGGAAGCCACAAGTCTTTGGCGGCAGAGAGAGGTATACACACACAGGGTAGTTTTCCCATGAAATCTCAAAGGTACTCTTGGAGGATATGTAGAGGTAAAATTGTTCTAAATCAGCAGCTTTCAAGCATTTTCATTCTACAGCTTCCCATCATGTTTCCACTACAAAATTTTAGATTTTTTCTTTTCGTTAAATGACAGCACACTTTAGATTAGCTCTATATTAATCAGGGATCTTTTGATTAAAGGTGACACAACTCTAATCAAAGTAGCTTGAACAAAAAGGAGAATTTGTTGATATCCATGACTGGGAGGGATGGAGGAGATGTTAACTCGAGGTGTGACTGAATCTGGGGACCAAACAATATCCTTGGGGCTTCCTGTCTCTCAACTCTGCTTTTCCTTCCACTTCTCTTCGTTGATTTCATTTTCTTCTGCAGATTTATTTCCTCCCAGTAGATGTAACTTGGATGCTAACGGTTTGGGGGGCAGTGTGTGTGTCATATCTTCATAGCTTGTAATCCTGGAGACAGAAAGCTGTCCATTTCTGAACAACTAAATATAAAATCTCAGTGTCACCTGCCCCTCTGAAATCAGGTGGTTAGTTACATTAACCCACCAAAGCTGGGTGTGTGGTACTCTTGCCCATCTTCCTTTTCCTTTTATAGCCAGGATCTCAGAGAATTGTGAACTGAAGCCCCACCAGAACTACCTGGAGTCAGAAAACATTTAGTTTTTCAAAGGAGGGGAGAGATGTTGGGCTGATTTACAGAAGTTATAGAATATTGGAGGGAGAGGGTAAAACTTAAAAGAAAGACATAATAGAACTTCAAACAACAAATAAAGGAGTAAGTTCAGGTGGGCAGGTCTCATGAAAGTCACTCGAATTACTCAATATAAGGTAAACACCTTGTCTGTCTAAGGAATTGACTAGTCTTTCTTATTAAAACCTCTCTTTGGGGCACCTGGGTGGCTCAGTGGGTTAAAGCCTCTGCCTTTGGCTCGGGTCATGATCCCAGGGTCTTGGGATCGAGCCCCGCATCAGGCTCTCTGCTCAGCAGGGAACCTACTTTCTTCTCTCTCTACCTGTCTCTCTGCCTACTTGTGATCTCTGTCAAGTGGATAAATAAAATATTCTTTAAAAAATCACCTCTCTTTATTAAAACTCACTTGATCTAATATAAAAACCATATTCCCCACTTTTTTGACAGAAGCAGGAGTTTTCTCATCACAACTTGGCCTTGCTGAGGAACCCAACTCTTGTCTCTCTCTGTCATTTCTCTTAATGAAATGTCTGCCACAAAGTAAATGTTTAATGCATATTAGTTATATTCCCCATTTTGACTTAGGTTATTATAAGAATAGTCTCATCAAATATTTATAATAGCCTTACATATAATAACCTTATATTATCATAGCTCCTTTTATTTATTTTTTTTTTTCCATGAGGAAATTGAAGCTCCCAGACTTTGGGACATTCTTAAGCTCATACCATTAGTAATGGGTGGGGGGGGGGGGCTAATATTATCCAGGTTTGTCTGACTCCAAAGCTGAAGTTCTTTCATCTCCACATAATGAATTCAATCACTGGTTGTTGGAAGAAGAGAGGAGAAAACTAACCTTCTTGACCTAACTCTAATTCCAAGTCCATAGCAGTAATCCATACCATCCCAGCCACTAGGTACCTGCCTTCTCATGATTACAAAGCATTCATTATACAAGGATCCTTTATTTAATTTTTAAGACTATTAAGTTGAGGATGCTTCCTTGACAGTCCAATCCAATAACATACAACAAAATCTCCCCACAGACATTTCTTGTTTAAATACAGATGCCACATCGTATTTAATTTGAAAAGCAGAAACAAGATTGGGCTTGTTTTCAACAGTTACATTTGGCCCTTTGTGGGTACCTTTCTGTTAATAATAATGCACTCCCGGGTTGTGGATAATTTTAGCATTACCGAAGCTCTAGGGCATCTCATTTCTGTTGTTCCTGGTTGCCCATGCTCGTTCATGTTTTACCCCCTGCTACGATGCTCATCTTCATTTTATACGTGTCACCAGCTTGAGAGCCTTCAAAGATATCACCAAGGTTTCTAAAGCCAAAATAAGTATCAAATTTTTGATACTGGTTAAGGCAGTAATAGCGATTTTTCTTCCTCTACCCACTTGACTCTTAAGTTCTCTCTGGCTTGCTTATATATTTGGAAATGAGTTAACACCTGCAAGAGAAGGCAGATTGTCTGCTTTAAAATCTTGGATCAGAGGTACACTTGAAATATCTTACAATTTTATGTGTCAATTATACTTCAGTAAAGTTGAAAAAACATCTGGATCAGAGAGTTCAAAGGGAGCTGAGAGTCCCTGTCCTGGGTCCCTGCCTTAGAACTTCACGTGTCTCCTCTCTCTTTCCCAACCCCTTCTGTCTCCTTCCCTGACATCCCTCATCTTTGTCATTTCTGTTTCCTGTCTGATGTATTAGGACGTTTGAGCTGGAAGCAACAGCTGCCATCTTTGTCTCACACATCAAGGAATTTCTCCATCAGTCAGTTCTTTTTAATTCAGCAGCTTAGGTCATTCTGTTATTTGTTCTGCGTCCCTCAGCAGGTGAGCTTGGTTCTTATGCTAATTGTCTTGTTGCAATTGGCTTTGAGTCCCAGGTACCACACTGTATGAGCTGGCTAACTGAGATGGACACTTTTGTGCCTCACTCTCTTTTCCCCAGGGAGGAGCACTGTCCCCGAAGCCCCCCAGCCCTTATTTTTTAATGGCAAGAGCTGCAACCCAGGCCCAGGCCAAAACCTTGCAGAATGGAATGCAGTCAGATTTATGCTCTGAAGCTGGGAAGAGGCCCCATTGTGAACACCTAACTACGTGGAGTGAGAAGACAGACAAAAAAAAAAAAAAAAAAAAAAAAATCTGGGTTCTATTGCTGGAAAGAACTGAGAATTCAGCAGGTAGTGTCTGGCTCAGTCTTGGGGAGCTGCCAGGGAGGGCTTACGGCCTTCATTATAACCAGTAGGGCAATGACCCCTACTTATTTATCTTCTGCCCATTTCTTCTGAGAATCAGAGAGGAGACTCCAAATAGCCACTTAGCTCTTCCACTTAGCTCTATAAGTCTTCCTTTTGTTTTGCTGTTTTGTTTTGTTTTGTTTTTAGGTCTTCCTCTTGAATAACCCTCCGTCCCTCCAGTTATATGCCACTTAGACCTCCCAGAAGCTCTCTCCAGGAAAATACCAAATGCCTTTTTAATCAGCCTCCTTCATTTCTAGGACTGTACCCAGGCCCCCTGAACTCTCCCTGGAGGTCAGTTGAATGAAGAAAGGTCATGCCAATGGGTCTTGTGCTATGAACACCTTCCAGTGGGCATTATTTTTGTATTATGCCTTATTTGAGCAGAACTCCTCACTGAAAGATCAGGGGGAATACAGGAAGTCCTTGCTTTGCTTGGTAGCATGCGCCTGTAAAAATGACCGTGCAAAATGATCTCAATAATCAATGGGAATATTTATGATTGTTCTGTGACCTTTAAAATTTTCTATCAAAACATTAGAAAACTCTCTTACTGTCACTAATAAATGTACAGGGAAAGAGAAAAAGAGAGTAAAATTGATATTTACTTAAAGCAGTGTTATTTAAACAATTAGAAACATTGAGAATCCAAGTGTTCTATTTATTATAAAAAAGTGATAAAGAGTAGTTTGAACGAAGCCTGCCTTCCTCTCATCACAGTCCTTATAACACCGAGTGAACACCCTCTCTGTGCTCTGCAAACTGTCATGCTTCTTTCTAAGTTTGGATTCGCTTCCAATGTTTTTCTGTTTTGTTTTTGTTGTTGTTGTTGTTGTTGTTGTTTTGTTTTTTTTCCTTTGCACCTTCAAGGTTGTGAAATAGCTCTGAGAGTTCCTTTCATGTGAAGTTTTTTTGAAGATGCCAATTTCTCTGGGCTATTTCCCTCCTTTTCCTCGTCTATGTGGATAAGTCGCCTTCTCTAAGTTCTGATTGGCAGGCTGGAGTCTCCCAGAGGTGGCACTCAGCATTCCAGGTCCTGTCTTGCTGCTCTGCATTGTTAGAATTCTCCTTACTTTTTTTTTTTTTTAAGATATTTATTTATTTGATTCTTTGAGAAAGAGAAGGAGAGAAAGAGAGAAAGCAACAGGAGAGAGAGAGAAAGAGACTAAAGCAGACTCCTGCTGAGTGTAGAACCCCACACGGGGCTCAGTCTCAGGACCTGAGATGATGACCTGAGTGGAAATCAAGAGTCAGATGCTCACCCCACTGAGTCACGCGGGTGGCCCAGAATTTTCCTTCTGATTTGAATTTTGTTTTTACTTCTTATTTCCTTTCCTTCCTCTTTGCTGGCCGCCCCCCTCTTTTGATTGCTCAATTCTGTAACACGTCCCATGAGTGTCTCACCAAGAGTGACGAGGACGCAGTGCAATCCCAAGGTTTGCTGGCTGTGCGCAACAGAAAGCTGCGCCCCGCAACCAGTTCCCCCCAGACTTTGAAAGACGTGACTTCATTGGTCACTGACCATGGGGCGTATCTGTTATTTTCAAGGTGATTTGTGGACTAAAAGAACTGGTGGCACACTTTATTCAATGACTCCTAATTACTATACTGTGGTAACTGGAAATTGATCTGCGCCGTTGGGAAATTGATGCCTATTGAACAAAACCACAGCGGCTGAAATCTGCATACTGTGAAGGGTGAAGGTCGCTTGTGTTGTAATTCAGGACAGAGCTGCTCAGCGGCCCCTTGCGGACAGTGTTTTCCCCTCTGTACTCCCGAGACACCCCAGGCCAGCCCGCTCCTTCCAGGTAGCTACAAAGTAGACAGCACGGTTTCATCAAATGCGCATCCCTGGACCGTATGCCTGGTCTCTGGCTTTAGGAGAGGATGTACTGTTAGCCTTGAGTCTGTGCAGCAGGCGTGGATGGAAACAGCTGTTAATTAGGGAGGTGACACATAGTAGCTCTGCTGGGAAGCAGGAATGCCATTACCAAGTTTAATAAGCCGAATAACCGCCCGTGTGTCTATCAAAGATGGTAAAGGGAACAAATAAGTAGCCTGCAGGTCCTCTCTTTCTTTGTTACTGATCCGTTAGCAAAAATGAATACTCGCTTTCTTTTAGTGCTTTGGCTTTCAGAACCTAATGTAATCCAATCTAATAAAGGGAATGCTGAGAGAAGGCCGGGAGGACTGTGGCCTTGTCTTTGCTGTGTGACCTTACCCAGAAACTGGAACCTTTGTTTACCGGCACTGGGTCCGCCCCTTGCCTTCAAATCCTCTCCTTGCCACAGGCATGGGGCAGGCCCCTTTGATACCATCACAGGGGATCTCTACCCTAACCTCAAAGTGGCTTGAAACAGCGAGAAAGCCTTTGTATTTGCTGACTTGGAGCTCATCGAGATGCCACCTCTTTCTTTTAGGAAAAATAGAGTAGACACATCTTCTGTTCTGTGTGTGTGTGCATGTGTGTCTATTTGGTTACATACTTTCTTTTATGTAATGGAGAGAAATGTTAGGTTATGGTAAGAGCCCAGACTGCCATCAGAGCTGAATTGCAACCTAGCCTTGACCACTAATGTAGTTGAGATGTTCTATGTCTTACTGAGAAGGAATTCGAGATGTGGTGGCTACTGATGGTCACAAGCTGGTGTGCGGTCCAGTAAGCTGATCTGTGTACAGTGTTTCACACAATCACTGGGACATTGTATGTGTTCAAAATGCTATTTTCCTAACCTATCCATTCTTTCTACTTTAGCTTCTAGTGCTCAGAGAGGAAATTATTGTTCAGTTGTAATGATTAACCAATCCTAAATAATTGGTATAGTTAGATTTCTGCTCTAAATATTTAACTACTTTTCATTGTATGTGTGTAGTTGTTCTTTTTTTTAATTTTATTTTATTTTTTCAGTGTTCTAAGTGTGTGGTTTTGTTCCTGTTTCTTTTTTGATGTGCTTAAATATTAGAAACCTGCTGAAATCACTTATAGATATACATGGGGATAGAGAAAGGATGAATGAATAAATAGTACTATCTCCATTAGTATCCCAGTGATGTATAAATCATTCTTCTCTTCTTTCCTCTGGTCTGGTAACCTGTTGTGATACAGAGCCACATTCTTCAGCTTGTGGAAAGCTTCACCTCTGAAATAACTCAGTATTTTTCTGCATATCTTTTGTTTCTTCCAAACAGTTGGCACACTGTCAAAGATTTTGACCATGATGTTTTGCTTGCCAGCCCCTCATAGATGGCTTGGGACAAATGCTGGTATATTTTGGAATGGCAGAAAAAATGTTTTGTATTTCTCAAACCCCATCTCATTTATTCTTCCCGGGTATACAAGAAGACTACCTTTCCTTTGTCATTAGTTAGGCTGAGGTCATGACCGGGTTCAGGCAAATAGGATGTGGGTAGAAGTGATAGCCGGGTGATAAAACCTTCCAGGAAATTGATAATATTGTATTACCCTTCTCTGGTGACTTCTAAGGGCTGTATTTTTTAAATGGAGAATGATAATAGGAAAGGGTACTGGTTACCACATGGAGGAATATCAGCATAGAGAGCCACCTAGACCTGCATCAGACCATGATATGAACATGTAATCAATCTTGTTGGGTCAAGGGTCTGAGATATCAGAGCTATTTGTTACCAAAGCATAACACACTCTATGCTGACCAAAATGCTTCCTCATCTGATTCATGGGGCTTTTCTGTAGATACAATGATACTATCCTCATACTAGTACTTTGTAAAGGGCATGTGAAAGCAAGATGTAAATGTAGCATAGGTTTGGGAGGTGAGAGACCACGCTCTGGCAAGAATGTCACATGCTTGCATCTCTCTTGTCAGTGGCCTTGTCACCTGCAAAGTAACAGTCCTCAACCTTATCATGACTACTTCTCGGGGTTGTTACAAGATGCAAATGAAATCACCGACATGTAAGAACTTGGTAAATTGTAAAGTACTGTTGAGTAGAAGCCACTGTAATTATTTCTCTGGAGCTTTGAGCCTCTCTCTGGAGTATACTTTCACATGTTTTCTAGAATGTCAGCACAGATTTTTGTTCACAAAAGCATGAGCCCAAATGTACCTCCTAAATGTAATCTGAAACACTTGGCTGGCAGGCATTTTCTGCCTCAAATATCTGCTTGAAGCTGAAAATAGAAGTGGCCAGGATATTAGGCACAGAATGTCTGGAGGGGAGATAAAAGAACCTTGCCCAGATTTTTACTCTCTCCTGAAGATGAGGGTGGAGATGTAGGTAAGAAGGTATATAGTTGAAGTCTGGTATAGGAGAGGGAGACATATCAAAGTTCCCTCGGGGAAGGACAGCCCATGGACCCCTGGAAGGGGCCCCAGGGCTGTTGCTCAGCCTTCTACAAGGCAGTTTTGATGAAACATGCAAAGACAAAGCAGGTGGTTTACAGATAGAAACTTCAGGGCCAAGAACGACCAATAGGTTCCTAAGTGCAAATTCCTCTTGTTGGGGCTCTGCTCCAAGGACAGCTGTGTCCTCTGAACCTCAGTGTTCAGCTTCCTAGCTCTTGCTACAGGCCAGGCACCCTGCTAGGTGCTTCACAAATATTAGCTCATTTATTAGTCATGAATAACCCTAAGCAATAGGTACTCTTATTATCCTCACTTGAGAAATGTGGAAACTGAGGCCAGAACCACTAAACTCTAGGACACAGAAACCGTAAGTGGCTGAGCCAGGACTCAAACCCAGGCAGCATGCTCTAAACAATAAGCACACTATGCTGCCTCATCCAGAAACGGAGTAGAACACGCCCGTGTACCTGGGAGGCCCAATGCCCTTCAACACCCTGGAATTCTCAGACTTAAATTCATCAGATGAGAGTCCATTAAAACCAAAATCAAACAAGAAAGCCACCTCCTGGCCAGTTCGGGTTGCACAGATAAGTGGTTGTGGCTCCCAGAAATAAAATGCAAATCCTCTGCTTGCTACTGGAATTAGCAATGCCTTGCTCCTGGAGACAGAGCATCACTCATGGAGTTTCCCAAGGGTTTGGACAGCTCCACTGCAGAGCCCCCGGTGCCCACTGCATGGAAAGCCAGACTCAAGCAAGCTCATTACCTATATCATTTGGTTGTTGGCTAAAAGAAATAAATAAAAGAAAACCCTCCTGGGTTCTGCTTTCAGTCTTGGGTACGAAGATTCATTAGCATATCTTCATAAAAATGTGTGTCTGTGGCATGTGTTTACTGCTCATCACAATGCTTATATGCACTCATTAATTACCAGTTGCCTTTAGGAATTTAATTGAAGACAGTCAAGTACTATGTAATCAAGTAGAGATAACAAATTACTTTTGTAGAAAATCTGGAAAAAGGAAAATGTGAGATTAGCAGTTAGTATGTGTCTTCTACTTCCCTTGCTAGCTGGTTGCTTCCTGTATAATGTATCGAGCACCACACAACTGGGTCTCAGTGAGTCTTTCTCTAGACTTGGTGTTTCAATCTCCCAAATAAGTACTTTTCTACCACCTTTCCTTCCTACTACTAAGGGCTGTTCAAAAATACAGTCCAAACCACCTGCATCCAGCTTATCTGGGGATGCTTTGTTAAAGTTGGAGAGTCTCTAGCTCCAGCACTGACCGCCGAATCAGAATTTGCACGAATGAGGTCTGGGGGCTGCTGATCGTGTAACCTGGTTCACCCCCATTAACTCAAAGTTACTTTCCATTCTCGAAGTGTTTCTGCTTTGATAATAAACTATGTGGACCCACTAGGCCTGAAGCTTTGCATTTTGAAAGGGGGCCCAGATGATTTTTATGCTTATTAAAGTTTGAGAACTATTATTGTACATGTGGTAGAAGGATTGGAGTAGATATGACTGTTAGTGAAATTGATGGGGGAAAAAACCACTTACGAGTCATTTATAAAAATCATATTCTTGCACACATCATTTGTCTAAGACAGAAAAATGATTTTACTGGGAGATAAACATGTAAAACATACTATATTAAATATTAATTATGAGACTAACTTCTCCGACTGGTCTCAAGCAAATCAGGAAATCTGGTACACCCGAGTTGAAGAACACAGTCAGGTTCATGCCCCTATAGAAATCCTATGAAGGCAGGAGTAGACTACATACAAACCAAAGAGCTCCTTCTGAACTGGCCCCTGAGGAGTGGTCACCACGGGAAGACATCCTTATATCTCCCATATGGCTGAGAACCATTGTCAGCAGAAGCCACAAACTGGCAGTCCCTGGCCCATAGCCACCCACAGCTGTGTTCTGTTCTGAACACAGTGATTTACTCACTTTGTGTCATTTTCAAACACTTAAAAATCAGGAGATGTCATATTCAAAGAATTATTTCTAACTTTTTGTGAACTCTCAGAGGATTTTCTTCTCATATGACAGGAGCTGACTAGCTGAGTAGCAGCCGGGCTCTTGAGATGGAGCTGAGGTTTCCCTTCACAAGAGCCCTCAGCTAGCCTGCTTCCTTCGTTCCCATTGCCTGCCAAGCCCTGTGGCTGGGATGTTGCTGCCCCTGCTCTGCGACCAGGTGCTTCTCATTCTTGGCTGCATATTAGACTTATCTTGGGAGCTTAAAAAAGAGAGAGAAGGAAGTAGAGGGAAGGGAAAAAGAAAGAGGGGAAAAGAAAAAGGAGAAGTAGAAAGAAAAGCAAAGCAAAAAAAAAAGACTGGACTTACCACAGATGATTACTATAGGACCTCGGGGGAGCAGGGCTCAGATATTTGCATTTTCTAAGCTCTCCAGGTGATTCTATGCCAAGAGAAGGTTGAGAACCTCTGGTTCACCCTGAGAACTTTACAGAATCTGTGTCAAAAAAGGATCTCAGCATGTTCTCAGGTACTTCAGGGCTCATCTGTGACTACTTTGTTTAGTGTATCTGGCACATTTGACCTTAAGGTGTTACCCTCATAAATTTTGTTTAAGTCAGGAGGAGGGCCAGTGTGTGTGTGTTGGGGGTGAGTGCCAAGGTTTGCATTTTTCCCAATAGTTTTGATGTAGGTGGTCCAGAGCCTGAGTGGATAATTGCTCAGAGCTTTCCTTCTCCTCCCCATAACAAGTTGGAACTCAAGGTAAGCTCAAGAAAATCAGCCATCTCGTGTCATAAACAGGAAGAGCTGGAATAATTCTGAGGTGAATGTTGCCTGAGAGAGCTGACGAGGCATTATTTCTGAAAACCTGTGTGGCATTTTAAATAAATTCTGCTCATGGCTTCTCCCCTGTTTTTCAACCTGACTGCAATGAGCCGCTGAGCTCTGAGGGATAAGTTGTTGACATCTCAGTTTGAAATGTAAGTGCCGGGAACACTTCATGCTCAGAGCTAATTCTCCCCTTCTCTGCCTACCTGCTACCATTTGCACTTTCAGAAAAGCTGCCTCCCCCCTCCCCATGATAAAATGGCATAAATGGAAACTCATCAGAGGAAAGGCCACTTGTGTTTTTCCTGACTCCCACTTCACCTCACCGTTGTGGAAGTGACTGAGAGGCCTGGTGAAGAGTCTTCATTTCATAGTTTCTCTCGAGGTCTAAAAATTTTTAAAAAGGAAGGAAAAGAAAAGAAAATATTGGCGAAAATATAGGAGAAGTTCTTTGTGGTGTTAGGGGTTGGTAAAGTTGTCCTGGATAAACCACGAAGCGCTTCAACAGAAGAATGGATAAAGAAGATGTGGTCCATATATACAATGGAATATTACTCAGCCATCAGAAAGGATGAATACCCAACTTTTGTATCAGCATGAATGGGACTGGAGGAGATTATGCTGAGTGAAATAAGTCAAGCAGAGAGAGTCAATTATTATATGGTTTTACTTACTTGTGGAACATAAGGAATAACATGGAGGAAATTAGGAGAAGGAAATGAGAAGTGAATTGGAGGAAATCAGAGGGGGAGACAAACCATGAGAGACTATGGACTCTGAGAAACAAACTGAGAGTTTTAGAGGGGAGGAAGGTGGGAGGATGGGTGACCCTAGTGGTGAGTATTAAGGAGGGCATGTATTGTATGGAGCACTGGGTGTGGTAACTAAACAATGAATCTTGGAACACTGAAAAATTAAATAAATAAAAAAATACCCCCCCCCAAAACTGAAAACAAACCACCAAGAGAGTAATTTACAAAAGAAAATAAATGGTCATTTGGACTTTGTCACAGTTAGAACTTCTGCTTTTGGACACATTAATTTTAACGTGGATGAACTATTTGCAAATCCTGTATTTGATTAAGTACTTACATCTGGCATGTAGAAAGAATTCTAGAATATTCCAGTTTCAAGGATTAACACACTCAGGTTAAAAAACAGGCAAAAAAGGTTGGGGGGGGCACCTGCCTGGCAGTTAGTAGAGCATTTGGCTCTTTTTTTTTTTTAAGATTTTTTTTTAAGATTTTATTTATTTATTTGACAGACGGAGATTACAAGTAAGCAGAAATGCAGGAGAGAGAGAGGAGGAAGCAGGCTCCCCACCGAGCAGAGAGCCCGATGTGGGGCTCGATCCCAGGACCCTGGGACCATGACCTGAGCCGAAGGCAGAGTCTTTAACCCACTGAGTCACCCAGGCGCCCTGAGCATATGGCTCTTGATCTTGGGATTGTAAGTTTAAGCCCCACATTGGGTGGAGAGATTACTTAAAAATACAATCTTCAACAAAAATAAGCAAAATATTTGAATAGACACTTCACCTTAGAGGATAACAGGTTGGAAAATAAGCATGTAGAAAGAATCTCAGTGTCTGTAGTCATTAGGGAAATGCAAATTGCAACTAGTTTGTAATAGCACTACATGTTTATTAGATTGTCCAAAATTGAAAACATTGAGCACATTCGATGTCGGCAAGGATGTGGAGGAACAGAAACTCCCATACACTGCTGATGGGAATTAAAATGGTACAACCAGTTTGGCAAACAGCATTGCAATTTTTCAGAAGATTAATCCTGTACCACATAATCCAGCCATTCTGCTTCTGGATATTTAACCCAAGAGTAATGAAAGTATATTTCCATTAAAGACTTGCACCTGAAGGCTCATAGCAACTTTATTTGTAATAGCCTCAAATTGGAAACAATCCAAGTATCTATCCACAGGCTAGCGGGTAAGCAAACGATGTCGTGTACATACCGTGGAGTACTACTCGATAATTAATATGAATGAACTATGGATACATGCTCAGTATGGATGAATTTCAAGATAATTGTGCTAAATGAGAGAAGCCAGACCGAAAAAAAAGTACATCCTGTATGATTACATTTCTGTAAAAGCTTTAAAAAATGCAAGCTATGACAGAAAGTAGATCAGGGTTGCCAAGGAGAGGGTAAAAGGGGAAAGGAATGAGAAGAAGGGATTATGAAGAGTTAGTAGTAAACTCTTGAGTGAAGATATTCATTATTTTAATTGTATACATGGCTTCCTAGGTGTATACATACATCAAATCTTATACTTCCAATATATGTAGCTTATTGTTTGCAATCATTCCTACATTGTTTGAAAAGGAAAGGGAAAATGAAAAACAACAAAAAATTAGTTCTGTGATTTTTGTTGTTTCTGTTAAGATTTTTTTTCTGTTATAAGTGATAGAAAATTCAATGTAAACTGGCTTAGGTGAATCTTGAGTCCTTTAGGAGATGTTTGCCTCATTAGGAGGAATAAAAGTGAAATTAAGGAAGCTAGAACTTAGAACATTTATATTTAACTCTTCCTCTCCATCTGGCTCAATCAGAAATAAATGGGCTCACTTGCACATTTACTTTCTAAAAAGCATTTTTTTTTTTTTTCTACGCAAAGCTCAGAGGCAGAAAGAGAGCACAAGATCTTGGCTGGGTATCAGATTCTATTTCCTCCAGCAGAAGGGCAGGGCTGTAAAGCTTGAAAGAATGTCTTTTCTTGCTCTCATTAAGGTCTTTGGATAAGCTTTTTCTTTGCTCTTTCTTTTGCAAAGGAAAAGGTGTAGGTCAATTACTTACAAAGCAGGCCACACTCAAGGGATGGAAGTTATAAGGAAGCTAGAGGCTCTCTGAGGACAAAAATGTGTCCATGGCTCTGGTACCAGATTGTGCTGGAAAGACGCCATGCCCTTTACATCCATCAATGTTCAGTTGAAAGGAACCTTCAATTTCAGTCATTAAAAACAAAGGACTGTGTGATAGTAATGTGAATGTCCAGACAGTCCATGATGTGGGTGAGCAAGTGGATGCTGACTGCTAAGGAGATGAGTTTTCAACTGTGTTGGTCCATGCAAAACTGATTTTATGAGGTCCATTCCAATGATGGGAAAGGTGAGATACTTGGAGAACTCATAACTTTTTCCAAATAAAAGTCAAGCTTTTGTTTGTACCTTCCTCCTGCCTGCAGTAACTAACATAATGTTGATCATTATCTCCATCAGGTACCAGAAGGGATACTGACAGCTCCACCTGTTATCACTAGAGAAGTTAATCCATCACAGCTTCTAGAAAGGTTAGCCCACCATACTGCATGATCTTGCACCCCTGGCAAGTGATTGGATCAAAGTGTGCATCTGACCTAAACCTAACCAATGACTTCAACCAATCAGATCCCCAGTGGGGAATCTGAATTTAAGACTCAAGGACCCGTCTCACTCTAGTCAGATGGTGGTGGGTACCAAAGATGAAGAGTTGCAATGTGTTGAGGTGTTGAGGAAGCAGAGGGATGGGGGAGATCACGTGGTTCCTGGAGGATATTGATTATAGTATCTATTTCTGACTTTTGTAGTTGCAATTATTCTGAAAACTCAACCACCCTTCATTGCCCTTTCTTGGATGTCTGGGTTCTCTCTTATTATGTCCTGAAGTTAAACCCTTCATTGAGTTGGTGTGAGGGGGCTTCTGTCATAACCTAAAGAACCCTGATGGCCATTCATCAACATTACAGGGCTACAAGTACCTTAGAATATGCAAAAGTACTTTTATGAGCATTTAATTTATTCTTTACTACAAAAGAGATAGAAATTCTTATTTTTATTTTACAGAAAGGGTCCCGGGAAAAATGTGTTTCAGGGAGGGGAAATAAATCATCCAAGGTCATACAGGTGATCAGTGGTGGATTTGGAATTCAGTCCTAGGTGCTTTGAGAGGATACTGCCTTTTCCAGGATAGCTGATCATTTGCCCTTGGTTTTAGTTACCACAAAGGTTTGGCTACATGTTATAAAACTTAAAAAAATAGTGGCTTAAACAATATTTCCCCATGATGTAACAGTTCCTGAGGAGGTAGTTCAGCGTTGGGATGATGATTTTGTTTCCTCTGGTTATCCAGAGACCCTGGCTCCTCTGTCTGGTTGCTCTGCCACCCTCAGGAAATTGTTCCTGCATCCTGGTCTGAGATGGATTACCTCCATGACCACATTCCAGCAAACAGGATCCGTAAAGTGGATGCAAGGAAGGGGCCTACCTCTTCCCTTTAAGGATGCCTTGTAAGCTACACGTATGACTTCCTATCACATTCCACTGGCCATGATGTAATTACTAACACATCTAACAGCAAGAGAGGCTGGAAAATATAATCTTCACTCTCAGCAGCCACACCCTCTGCTGATAATTGGGGTATGTTGCTGTGGAGGAGACTCAGGAGCTACTGGATTTGGCATGACAGCTAGAAGTCTCTGCCTATGTAACTGTTTCCTCAAAATCCAGGTTGTCTCCTCCCCCCATTTAAAGAAGGCAGTGATTATGCCAATTCACACTAAGATACAAATGACTGGCGATGGATGCTGCTTGAGAGGAGATCCTGTAGACAGAGGGTACAGGAGAACAAAAAGGAGGAGAAGGATACTGTGCACTGGGAGAGAAAATTGGGAGAACTCCCATGGAGCTTCGTACAGCAAAGGAAGCTGGAGGAAGAAAAGTCAAGTTGTGCTATTTTCCAGTTTTGCAAATATCAGTTCCATTCCTCAGGTTCTTTCTGTTCTGTGATTTCAAGGATCAATGTGGGTACCACAGTAATATGTCAATTAAGTCAGTCTCTATCTTGTCCACTAGGAGTGAATAAAATTTCCACACCAGATCCTGGGTGTTCCATACTGGTGAGTTAAAATGTAGGCTAGCTTAGCTCCCCCATGTATTTAGTTTCCTGTTGCTTGTATTTCTTCTTTAATGAGTGAAACCCAAAGGAACCCCAGTACTAATCGTGTTAGTATTAGAGGTTTCAACCCTAAAGGTAGGGATAGCACAGTTAAATTTCAGCCCCTGACTGTCACTTCCTCTTTGGGTCAAGCTTAAGACAGGCCACCATATCCTCCAAATTCCAGCTTAGGAGTTTCCTCCTGGGTCAAAGATGTTTGATGATGTCATTCATCACCTTGATAGTCAGTAGAGCCTCAGACACCATGCAGGTGAGTCCATCTTCATGGCCCGACAACTCGGACTGAGAGAGGGGAATTTCACAGTCATTTCTTGAAGAGCTGAGACGAGAATTCTCATCACTTCTTTCCCGGGCTTATGGTTTCCTCCATACCAGCAGCTTTTCTATCTTTCTAGCCTTCCCTTGGATAGGAGTGCTCTTTCTAAAATTTTTAGGAGTGACCCAGAAGACCCAGCAAAGGCCTACATCATCCCACCATTCGACCTTCTCTACTCAAAAGGGAGGGCTTGGAGAGCTCCAGCCCATCCGCCCAGCACCACTTTGTGGCTGTGGAGAAGGGCTGATGTGTGGATTACCTGTGTCAGAAAGCCGGTTCCAGGAAGGGCCTGATCCCAGCAGCCATGGCATTAAGAAAACCAGTGGCCTCAGTAGCTCTCCAATGCCCCTGAGACTGTCATAAGTTGGCTTTCTCACATACTTCGTGAGCCAGTGCAACTTCCCCAAATCAGAAACCCAGGAGTGGATTTGGACTAATTGATTAGCTTGGGGAAGCCCCCGTGTTGCTTTTTACATCCTCCAGAAATAAATACCAAATGAATTTGACATGATGAATGTGGATGCAAATGCCAAAGAAAGTAATAAAGATTTGACACTTAAGAAGTGTTGCCAGAAAAGTATGAATGATTATTTTAATATAAGCACCGTGTGGTGCATATCCCCCTGCTTTTTTTTCATTTCCCCGCAGATAGGCTGCCGTGAGTGCCATACCCTTGTGAAGCACATGAGAAATTATATTTGGAATTAAATTTTCAAAAGAAATTGCAATTGTTTTAATTATAAGTCACTCAGTGTGAGTCCTGAGCTAGACAGGCTCTCAGGCACTGATGGATAGGGGTGCCCACAACAGCACGGGACTGAGAGTCAGAGCATGGAACTGGGCTTTGCAACAGGTATGCGTGCCTGTGCTTGACTCCCATGGGGAAGAGCAGACTCATTATTAATTATTATTAAATGCAAAAGCAGGTTGAGAACCTTTTTCATTGTAGCATCCGCAGGCCTTCTAGCTATGGAAATCCCATTAAATGTAATGGGGCTCTTCTGATTAAAGCTCCAGGCTTAAATCCAGAAGATGCTCTCCAGTGCATATGTTGAGGGAGTCCCTGAGGTCTAGTGGGTAAATAATCTATATATTAAATAGCCCTTAAGTTATCATTAGAACTCAAAATGACTCCTCCAGCATATGTACTAGTCCCCACTAAGTACTAGGAATTCCAAAGTAACAGGTAGCCCTTTGCAATTCAGTGTAGTTGACATAACACGCTTGTCTTTCCCGCCCTACACCTGTTCCTCCTCTTGTGTTTTAATCTTGGTCAGTGGCACCACTTACCCTGAGAGTCCTCCCATCACCCCCCAACACCGCTCCTCCCAACTGCGCTCAACCGAAGCAGAAATCACTTATCCTGCCACCATTTCCCACTGGGCTTGGATGTGACCTTAGATGCTTTTCATCCAGAATTCCAGCCCAACACTGACACGCCCAGAATTGGCCTGTAGTGTGAAAACACTTTCCAGTTCACCTCGTATCTCCACTCGTGGTCCACATCTCTGATGGGTGGCTGAGTGCAGTGGATTCTGCCTTCTCTTAGAGCTCTTTTATCTACACTTGCTTCCTATGCTCATTGTTGCCAGCCTCCTTCCTTCCTTTCTTTCTTTCTTTCTTTCTTTCTTTTTACACAAAAGACAGTATTGTATTTGCTTCATTGCAGTTTTCCAGCGGGAGTCCTCAGACTAGCTTTGGTCAGTCCAAAGGCTCCATAGCTGTACCTCAGGGACCTGGAGATAGCTGCGTGTGTGGGAGTGGGGGGAGTGATAAAAGCATGGGGCGGGGGCAGGCAGAGTGTCAGGTTATCCCTCTGCTGCTGTCTTAGCTGCCCACTTTCCATATGTTTTGTGCATGAAGATTCTATGGGATATTTTTTAAAAGATATATTTATTTATGAGAGAGAGCGAGCAATGTGAGTTGGGGGAAGGGCAGAGGGAGAGGAAGAGAATCTTAAGTAGGCTCCATGCCCAGCACAGAGCCTGGGGGTAATTGGGGAATCTCAGGACCTGAGATCATGATCTGAGCTGAAAGCAAGAGTCGGTTGCTTAACCAACTGGGTCTCCCAGGCACCCCTGGAATATTTTTTCCTAGAGTAAAAGATTGGAAACCAATGGCTTGCAAGGCCCAGAGCCAGAAAATAAGGAGCATACTCTTCAGTCGGCCCAGAGAAAATCCCACTCCACCACAAAGGAGGAGTTTAGAATGACAGAAGGTAGTCAGTGGTTATTTCTGGCTGGTCTTCATTTATCATCCAACCCCCAGATCTTGTCTTCCTTCTCTGCCTCACCCTGTGGCCCCATTGAGGCTGACCTATGGTGACTGGGTCACAGGGATTCCCTTGCTCTCTGGCTTCTACCTGAATATAGACAGTAGAAGGCACTGGCCCTTGATTGTGTGGGTGAGAAAGCACAGTGAGAGGTGTAGGGTTGCCAGATTTTGCAAATTAAAATACAGGATCCCAGCATCTCCTCATTTCCCCCAACCCTCAGCCCCTGGTCACTATCATTCTACTCTCTCTTTCTATGAGTTTGACTCTTATTTTATTTTTTATTGTAAATTTTTATTTAAATTCTGGTTAGTCCACATATAGTGAAATATCGGTTTCAGGAATAGAATTTAGTGATTCATCACTTACGTGTAACACCCAGTGGACATCACAAGTTCCCCATCGTCCATTTAGCCCATCTCCCACCCACCTTCCCTCCAGCAACCCTCAATTTGTTCTTTAGAGTTAAGAGTCTCTTACAGTTTGCTTCCTCTCTCTTTTTTTTTTCCCCCTTCCCCTGGTCATCTGTTTTGTTTCTTAAATTCCACATATGAGTGAAATCATAGGGTATTTGTCTTTCTGTGACTGATTTGTTTTGCTTAACATAATACCCTCCAGATCCATCCACATTGCTGCAAATGGCCAGAATTCATTCTTTTTGATGGCTGAGTAATATTCCATTGTACATATATACCACTTCTTTTTTATCCATTCATCAGTTGATGGACATTTGGGCTCTTTCCATAATTTAACTATTGTTGATAATGCTGCTATAAACATTGGGGTACATGTGCCTCTTCAAAGCAGTACTTCTGCATCTTTGCATAAATTCCTAGTAGTATAATTGCTGAGTGATAGACAGTTCTATTTTTAACTTTTTGAAGACCCTCCATACTGTCTTCCAGAGTGGCTGCCCCAGCTCGCATTCCCACCAGCAGTGTAAAGAGGGCTCCCCTTTCTTCTCATCCTCGCAAACATCTGTTGTTTCCTTTGTTGTTAATTTTAGCCATTCTGACAGGTGTGGGGTAGTATCTAATTGTGGTTTTGATTTGTATTTCCCTGATGCCGAGTGAAAGAATGAATTTTTTATTGATGACCACTCATGTTCTCCACCCTGGGGCTGGGCAATTGAAGCCCTCAGTGAATGGCTTCTTTTCCAAGCTTAGGGATGCATTAAAAAATTTTTGTTTGTTTGTTAGATTTCACATATAGTGAGATCATGAAGCATTGTCTTTCTGTCTGGCTTATGCCTCGTAGCACAATTTCCTCCAGTTCCATCCATGTGGTAGCAAATGGTAGGATTTCCTTCTTTCTCATGGTTGAATAACATTCCATTGTATGTATATGTCACTGTACATACCATATCTTCTTTATCCCTTCATTTATTAGCAGAAACTTGGTTCGTTTCCACATCTTGACTATGTGAATAATGCTGCAGTGAACATGGGCGTGCATATCTCTCTAAGAGATATCTCTCTGACAAATTATTTTTCTTTCCTTTGGATATATACCCAGATGTGGGATTTTGGGATCACGTTACGTAAATAAATTCTGAGGATATTAGGTGCTTCATGGTGACTATAGTTCATGGTAATGTATTATATACTTGAAATTTGCTAAGAGTAGATCTTTGGCATTCTAAGCACACATCCAAAAGGCAACCGTGTGAAGTGATGGATGTGTTAATTAACCTGATTGTGGCAATCATTTATATATAGATATATATAAGTATCTAAATATAAAAATATATATTTTATTTATATATATAACATCAGCATATTGTATGCTTTAAGTATATGTACTTTGATTTGTCAGCTCTATCCCAATAAAGCCAGTGGTGGGGGCGGGGTAGGGTGGGGGAGGATACAAGATCCCAGTAAAATTTAAGTTGTAGGTAGCCATGAAAGAGTTTGAAATATTTGGGACATACCTATACTATAGAATTATTTGTTGTTTGTCTGCAATTCATATTTAACTGTGAATCCTGTATTTTATCCGGCAATCCTAGAGAGGCTGGGCTATTTATTCCTATTCCTGCTGAAGCCTGGCTGAGCTTTTATAATGACTTTGGCAACAGCTCTTCTTGAGACCCCTTTTCTATGGCTCCAGGTGTCACTGGGTTGGAAACCCTGTACTCTCCCCTTCGAGCCTCCCACCATTTTCAGTAGAGCCTCACCCTCCCTTGCTGGAAACAATCCCTTTAAAAGGTTCAGTTCAATAAATTCCTTGTGGGTAATGGGGAGGGCACATTTTGCATGGAGCACTGGGTGTTGTGCAAAAACAATGAATACTGTTACGCTAAAAAAATAAATAAAATGGAAAAAAAAAGAATAGAAAAAAAAGATTTATTTACATATTTATTTGTCAGAGAGAGAAGAGAGAGAGCACAAGCAGGCTGAGCGGCAGGCAGAGGCAGAGAAGCAGCCTCCCTACTGAGCAAGGAGCCTGATGTGGGACTCAATCCCAGGACCCTGGGATCATGACCTGAGCCAAAGGCAGTGGCTTAACCAACTGAGATACCCAGGCATCCCAATAAATTCCTTTGGAATAGGCCATCTGCTTCCTGTCTGATACAAGGGCCACCCCTGTTATAGGCATTTTCAGGTCCCTGGTATGTCAGGACAGGGCACTCCTAGCTAGGATCCTCACACTGTATCATTCTTCATGGCCGCAGGCCGAGTGAGTGGGTCCAGTGGTCAGTCACCAGCACATCAGTATCTACCGTGAAGACTGGAATTAGAATAGAACATGAATGGAAATGATTGACAGAAAGGGTTTTCTTGGCTACATCTCAGATGAGTTCCTGAAGCACAAGACATATTAGTACCTGAATGTGCCTGTGTAGACGTGTACACACATGAACATGCACACACGCAGGCATACACACATATGCGTTCATATGTAATACTTATTCTAAAAAATAGTCTTTAGAAAAATAAACCCATTCTTCCTCTGTGATAATCTGCCAAATCTGCTACGAAGGAACAGTGAAGCGAACCAAGGAAGCTGATGAAATCCCCTGAGGTGGGACGAACCGAGTTTCCGTTAGCTCGGGATTCTCAGGCCAATTTCAAGAACCACTGAGGTGATGTACGTCGTCTATTGGGTGATCAGTATTCTTCGCCATATCTCTTGATTTATCATTTCAGCAAGGATTTGTGAGATGCAGTTCTTTGTGTTTTTAATAAAATAAAAAGCGTTTGATTTCTTCAATTTGTCATTTCTTGTTTAATCATAAAATTTTAAATTTGCACATAAATCAAAGATAATTTCCATTAATTCTGTGCAGCAATTCATTTGCACGAACATTTTTTGATGTCTACTTTAACCTCAGCATGAATTATGTCTCATGAGGTCCATTGGTATCCCATCAACAATGCATTATAGTGTAAAATATGTCCTTGAGGAAACAGATGGAGAAAATGCTGATTAAGTGCATTCTCAATGCCTTAGCTGCCTGGATGATCTTTGAACCACAAGCCATAATCAAAGTCCCTCATTCCCATTGTGGGTCCCCACTTCCTCTTTCTGAGGCTGGCAAGATTGCATCAGGGAATGGGGACACCTCCTTTTCTGCCCTTCTCAGTGGTTCCACCTCCCCCCAAAGGCTTTCTCTTCATCTCCCCACTCTCAGCTTTCTTACTTTCTTATTCTCGTCCAGAAAAAGTTCTGTCATCTTCACCTGTGCTCAGCCCCTTTGGGCACAGGAAACTTCTAGTAATTTTGAGTCTTCAAAGAAATTAGAAGCTGCTTCTCCCTAGAAATCAATAACCATAGTATTGGAGATCCTGATTTTGGGGTAGGATTTCTTGACTCAGAAGGAGTCTAGAGACCTGGATGGAATCCTACCGTACTTTTCTTCCAAGGGTTGATTTCAGACAAATGTCTCTGTTCTCATGCTAAATCTTCTTATGTGAAATGGACATAATAATACCTACCTGGCTAACTCACAGAACTCTGGCTGGGGGCCAAGGAACTGATAGACTTCAAGGTCCATTGATGTGTTAAAGGTCCATTGATTGTAAGTCTACTCTTAGGTTATAGCAGATACATCACCTTGACTAAAATGAGCATGCAATTCAGGAAAACAGCCAATTTCTTTTTTCTTATGGAATAAGTCATGGATTGACCGCTGATTATTTTGGCCTTGTGTGAGGGAATTAAATTTTCTTTTGTTTTAACAAATCTGAATCGAGTAACTATCATGTGCCAGGCACAGTGGCAGTAGGAATAAAATGAGAACTTGGTTATAAACCCTGACATCCAAGAGCTCACAACTTAGTCACAACCCACCCTAAATAGGACATAATATAGTTAGAATGATCAACGTGTCTGCAAAGCACTCTGGGAATATGAATGAGAGGACAACAAAATCTTCCTGGAAATGAGAATAATTGTAGGAAGGCTTTTGTACTGGATTTTCATTGGTTTACTCATTTATTCATTCAACAAATCTCCTTTGAGCCTTGGCTTTGTTTCAGGCTCTCTGCCAAATGCTGGGAATACAGCAATGAGCAGGTCAGATATTTTCTTATTCTCAGCAGCTTACAGGGTAGTGATATAGGGTAGTTCAAAGATTCACAAGCATCTTACCATTACACAATTATAAATATAATATGTGTGCAGTAGTTGTACGGGATAGTTTTACAAGAGTCTGGTTAGCCTGGTAGTCCACGGATGGAAACTGTCCTAACACAGTGGTTCAAAGTCCTCCCCTAGGAAGTAACACCCAGGTTGGCATCTTAAGGATGGGTTGAAGGGAGAGAATGGGATGAGCAGAAGAAGGGACAGCATGTGTACATAAACACCGAGGAATGGCAGAGTAGGAATCCTTAGAAGAATCAAAAGGTACCCTGCTATGAAGGAGCAGAAGCTTCGTGAACATGTCCTAGTCTTTCTGATTCTGAATTCATCTTGTTTTCTGTCTTGTTCTGTCATCGTTTCTCCAGTTACCAGCTAGGACATCAGTATCCACCATTTTTCAGACATCCTAGAGTCCTTTCCTAAGATGCATACTGAGTCTTTGGTTGAACATATATCAAGTCATTTCACAGAAAAATGGGGACAAACAGGGAAGATTGGTAAGACCAGGAACTCGGGAGCAGAAGTTCAGGGACATTTTGTCAAGCTAACATAAATGGGACTCAGAGTTCATGATTTGATTTCCACTTCTGGTTTATAGTTCTAAGTAGCTAGACTTTGAGTGGACTGCCTTGGGTGAGCTATCTGCCCCTGGATCAGTCTCTGTGGCAGGAGGTAACAACACATATAGGGAGTGTCTACTGTGGGACAGACAGTGCTCTGAGTGCTTTGGACATGTATCTCATTTAATTCTCAGAGCAGCTCAAAAGTAGATATTTCCAAAATCTCCATTTCACTTAGGAGAAAGTAGGACAGGGACAGATGAAACACTTGCCAAGGTCACAGCTAGTGAGAAGGGCCCAGTTTTGAACTTGAGGAGTCTAACTACAGAGACTCTACTCTTAGTCATTGTTCTATACAGGGACAGTTCCATGATAGACATGGCCATGGTAACTTTCCTTGTGTATTCAAGCAGTTTCCAGAAAAGGAGGAATTGTTAATGAGCCAGGAAGACACCTCCAGGCTTGTTGACCAGATATCCCAGTTCAGTTTTAAAATTCCTTTCGGGGCACCTGGGTGGCTCAGTGGGTTAAAGCCTCTGCCTTCAGCTCAGGTCATGATCCCAGGGTCCTGGGATCGAGCCCCGTGTCGGGCTCTCTGCTCTGCGGGGAGCCTGCTTCCTCCTCTCTCTCTGCCTGCCTCTCTGCCTAGTTGTGATTTCTCTCTGTCAAATAAATTAAAAAAATATTAAAAAAAAAAAAATTCCTTTCTTCTTGGGGCACCTGGGTGGCTCAGTGGTGTTAAGCCTCTGCCTTCGGCTCAAGTCATGATCCCAGGGTTCTGGGATTGAGCCCTTCTTCCCCCTTCCCCTCTCTCTGCCTCTCTGCCTACTTGTGATCTCTGTCAAACAAACAAACAAACAAATAAAATAAAATCTTTAAAAAAAATTCCTTTTTTCTAAAGATCAGGTCTTCCCCAGCCATCAAGACCACAGCTGAAACTATAGTATAAAATTCTAGCTAAGTCAGATGTCTACTACTGAGAGCATACACAGAAATACACGAAAGTGTGGCAGGCGTACTTTCCCAATGAGAGGCAGGTCATTCTCTCACCAACAGATCTATAAAAGTGCAACCAAAGGCAGTCAAGAATCTCACATGCTTCTTGTTTTCTTCAATTCCATAATGTTCTCTGGCACTAGCGTTTAGCTCTTCCCATTTCTGAATGTAGTCCTGTCTCACTAATTCCCTTTACATCTTCCTGCAAGGAATTTTCTTCCTTTTGTCTTTAAATCATGGTGCAGAGAATTCATTACCTCATTAGTTGGGAAGATTTGAGCAGGTCCTTTGGGCATAATAACACTTCTATTTATTTTTCTGTCAGAGAATGACAAGGAAGGAAACACAATTGCCTACAATAAAAGTTTTTAAGAGTTTGCTGGAGCTACCTTAGTTGCAAATGCTGTTTTTCCCCTTAGGCAATCTTAAGCAGAGGAGTTGGGGAATGGATCCCACTGCCTAGCTCAGGAAGTAGGTCAACTACTCCTTTTCCTCTGGAAATTCAGAGCCCTTGAGAGGACCTTTGGAGTTAACAGGAGCCAGGCTTGGACATTGCCTTAAAGAGTAACTGGTCTGTGTTTTGTACGTGCTCTAGCATCAGAGCTTTGGAAGCAATAAGAGACACGATCTCAGGAGTGAGACCATAGTGGCCACTACGTGGTAGCAATTCACCACTGTCAAAAGACCCAGAAGAAATTAATAGGACTTTTACAGCATCTGGAAATTCACATAACTGTGGTTGCAGATTTAGAGAAACATAGCTGTAAAGGAAGAAGTTGTCTATAGTTAATGCATATGATGTGATGAGTTTGGAGTCAGTATACATTAGTAAAACCATCACCGTCATCAGTGTTAAAAACAAATTCTATAAAACTGTAATTGTTAATTTTTTTTAATTTTAAAATTTTAAAAACTCAATTTTTAAATTTTGTGTGTGATAAGAACACTTAACATAAGTTCTACTCTCATCAAAAAAATTTTTTTTTGAAGATTATCTGAGAGAGGAGACAGAGTAGGGGAGGGACAGAGGGAAAGAGAAGATCTCAAGCAGACCCTCTTTTGAGCATGGAGCCCAACACAGGGATCTGTCACACGACCCTGAGAGCATGACCTGAGCCAAAATCAAGAGTCGGTCACCTCACTGACTGAGCCACCCAGACACCCCTCTTCAAAAAATTTTAAGTATGTAATATAGTATTGTTAACTATTGGCACTAGGAGGTATAGTAGATTTCTAGGACTTACTCGTTTAACTGAAACTGTGTTCTGTGATGAATACCTCCTCATTGCCCCCTTCTTCTACCCCATGGCCAGCAACATTCTACTCTCTGCTTCTATGACTTTGACAATTTTTGATTCCTCATATAAGAGGCGTCATGTTGTGTTTGACTTTCTGTCTGGTTTATTTCATTTAACAACATCCTCCAGGTCCATCCATGGTGTCCCAAATAGCAACATATTCTTCTTTTTAAAGCTTAATATTCCATTGGATATAAATACCACATTCTCTTTATCTATTTATCCACTAAAGGACATGTAGATGCTTCCATGTCTTGGCTAGTTTGAATAGTACTGCAGTGAGTGTAGAAATGCCGGTGTCTCTTCCAGAGCCTGATTCCAACTTCTTTGGATATCTATCCATAAATGAAATTGCTAGAATATATGTTCTATTATTTTTTTAAAATGTTAATTTTTTTATAAACCTCCATACTGTTTTCCATAGTGGCTACACAATTTCCCACTAACTGCATACAAGTGTTCCCTTGTCTCCTCTCCAATGAGCATTATCATTTGTTTATGTTGTTGTTTGTTTGTTTGTTTTGATAATAGCCAACCTAATGTGTATGATGTAATACCGCATTGTGGTTTTGAGTTACATTTCCCTGATGATTAGAATTGTTGAACACTTTTCCTCATGTAGTCCTACATGTCTGTTTTGGCTTTTATTTCCTTTGTTTTTAGTGTCATTATCAAAGAAATCTTTGACAAGGGCAATGTTCAGAAGGCTTTTTTCTGTTTTCTTCTGGAAATTTTACAGTTTAGGTCTTACATTTAAGTCTTCAGTCCATTTGATTTATTTTTGTATATGGTATATGACAAGGGTTAAATTTCACTTTTTTGAATATGGATCTCCAGTATTCTCAACAACATTTATTAAAGAGTCCATTCATTTCTTATTGTGTGTTCTTGGCACCTTTGTCAAAGATCAGTTGATAATATATGTTTGAGTTTATTTCTGGGCTCTCTTTTCTGTTCTATCGGTCTAAATGTCTGAGTTTATGTCAGTACCATACTGTTTTAATTACTGTCATAAATACAGAAATCAGGAAGTATAATACCTCTAGCTCTGTCCCTCTTACTCAAAATTGGTTTGGCTATTCAGGGTCATTTGTGTTTCATATGAATTGTAGGATTGTTTTTTTCTATTTCTTAAAAAAAATGCCATTGGGATTTTTATAGGGATTTCATTGAATTTGTAGATTGCTTTGGGTAGTATGACATTTTAATAATATTAATTCTTTCTATCCATGAACATAGGGTATATTTCAATTTATGTATTTTTTAAAAATTTCTTTCATCAGTGTTTTATAGTTTTCAGTGTACCAATTTTTCACCATCTTGGTTAAGTTTATTCCTCAGTATTTTATTCTTTTGGGGATTATTTTCTTGATTTCCTTTTCAGATAGTTTACTGTTAGTATATGAAAATACAGCTGATTTTTGCATGTTGGTTTTGTAGCCTGCAAATTTACTGAATTCATTCCAACAACTTTGGGGGAATCTTTAGGGATTTTTACATATAAGATCAAAGATCATGTCATCAACCAAGGGAAATAATTTCACTTCTTTCTGGCTTATATACCTTTTATTTCTTTTTCTTGTTTAATTTCTGTGGCTAGGACTTCCAGTACTATGTTGAATAGAAGTGGTGGAAGGGGACATCCTTCACTTGTTCCAGATCATAGAGGAAATGCTTTCAGTTTTTCAGCATTGAGTATGATGTTGGCTGTGGGCTTTTCATACCTGATCTTTTTTGTTATTATTATGTTCAGTTAGCGAACATATAATACATCATTAGTTTTTGATGTAGTGTTCAACAATTCATTAGTTGTGTATAACACCCAGTGCTCATCACAACATGTACCCTCCTTAATACCCATCACCTGGTTACCCCATCCCTCCCCCCCCTCCTTTCTGTAACCCTCAGGTTTTGTTTTTTTCCCTAGCATGCAGAGTCTCTTATGGTTTGTCTCCCTCTCTGATTTCTTCCAATTCAATTTTCCCTCCCTTTTTCTATGGTTCTCCATACTATGTTCCACACATGAGTGACACCATATGATAATTGTCTTTCTCTGCTTGTCTTATTTCACTTAGCAAAGTCCCCTCCAGTTCCATCCAATGATCTTATTTATGTGAAGAAATTTCCTATTAAAGTTATTTTGTTAAAAGTTTTTATCATGAATGGATGTTGAATATTGTCAAATGGATTTTCTGCACTTATGGAGAAGATCATATAATTTTTAGCCTTCATTGTGTTAATTTCACCTTGATTGATTGGTGTATGTTGAATCATTCTTGTATCCCAGTAATAAATCCCATTTGGTCATGGTATATGATCCTTTTAATGTGCTGTTGAATTTGGTTTTATTGAGGATCTTTGCTTCTATGTTAGTCAAGGATAATGGCCTGTAATTTTCTTTCTTCCGGTGTCTTTTTCTGATTTGGTATTAGGATGATGCTAGCCTCATAAAATGAATATGGAAGTATTCCTTCTTCTTTCATATTTTGGAAGAGTTTAAGAATTACTGGTATTATTTCTTTTTGAATGCTTCACAAAATTCACCTCTCAGGCCATCTGGTCCTGGACTTTTCTTTCTTAGGAGGTTTTTGATTACTGATTTTATCTCCTTATTTATAATTGGTCTGTTTAGACTTTTTTTTTTAAGATTTTTATTTACTTATTTGACAGAGAGAGAGAGAGAGAGAGAGAGATCACAAGTAGGCAGAGAGGCAGGCAAAGAGAGAGGAGGAAGCAGGCTCCCTGCTGAGCAGAGGGCTGGATCCCAGGACCCTGGGATCATGACCTGAGCCAAAGGCAGAGGCTTTAACCCACTGAGCCACCCAGGTGCCCAGCTTTTTATTTCTTTTGATTCAGTATTGGTAGGTTGTATGTTTCTAGAAATTCATCCCCTCTAGGCTGTTAAATTCATTGATGTATTATTGTTCATGATAGTTTCTCATGGCTCCCCCCTCCCCCCATTTCATGGTATCAATTGTAATATTTCTTCTTTAATTTATGCTTTTATTTATTTGAGTCTTTTCTCTTTTTTCTTGGTTAATATAGCCAAGGGTTGGTCAATTTTGCTTATCGTTAAAAAAAATCAATTTCATTAATTTTTCTATTGTTCTCTGTTCTCCATTTTTTTTGTTTTTGTCTCAAGATATTTTTTCCCTTTTTGTTTCTTCTTTCACCTAATGGTTATTAAATAATCTGTTGTTTCATTTCCATGTATTTACAAATTTTCCTGTTTTTCTTATGATGTTTTTAGTTTTATTCCATTATGGTCAGAAAAGATATTTGGGGAGATTTTAGTTTTATTTAATTTGTTAAGACTTGTTTTGTGACTTCATGTGTGATCTGTTCTATAGAATTTTCCATGTGTGCTTGAGAAGAATATGTATTTTGCTGTTGTTAGGTACAGTGTTCATATATGTCTCAGTATTGTTTAGGTCTGCTATTTCCTTATTGATATTCTCTCTAGATGCTGTGCTTATTATGAAAATGGGCATCAAAATTATTCTCAGTCTTCTGGATTAGGGTGTCATTCATTAATATGGGTGATACAAAAGGAAGAGCTTTTCAGTCTGGGGGAGAAAAGTTGTTGTTGTTGTTTGATCAATTTCATTTACTTGTTTAGATTTATACACTTGCCCAGAGTTTGAGTATGACCTTTTTCAGTGGTGTTGTTAAGGAGGTTTTTAATTCCCTACAATGAGCTTGAAAAAACCACGTGCTGTCCTGGGGATGTCTTCTACCACTGTTTACAAGGCACTGGAGACTGTGTGTGTTTCTCTCTGCTTTGCTGGGAATACTCCAGGTGTTCTGAGGGGAGGTTTGCTTTCTTATTTCAGTGCTTGCTGCAGAGCTGGAGTAAATGCATATGTATTTCTAATGTCTTTTTCCTGAAAAAGTAACTTCCCCAATTTCATTCTGAAACATACTACCTTATAGAAGGAACCATCCAATTGTAATAGCATCTCAAGTGGGACAGTATTAAACATTTCTTTCTCAACCCATAGAAGCTTTGTATCATTCTTCTCACTTTTATGTACAACATAATGAATCTGCAGATGTTTTCATTCTAAGTTAACAGTCCACAGGATCTAAGTTTTTTTATTGTTGTTGTTTTGTTTTTGTTTTTTCTCTGCTGCCCACATTCTGGCCTTCTAGTGTCTTCCAGCCCATTGGGATGTGTCATAGCTGGAAAAAGAATCCCCGTACTCAAATATCACCTTAGATTAGGTACTTAATTTATGTCTCCCTCTCAGATTAATTTGTACATTGTAACTGTTTAGTGGGCTTATATAATCCTAGTAAGAAAGGAAGATAAGCAAAGTGTAAGGTAGCTTTAGCAAACTCATTGACAAGAGTGCCCATTGCAATTTGAAAAAAAAACCCTTATATATATTTTCTTTCCATCCTCTTCCCTTCCTTTCTTCTTCTTTTCTTGATTTCTTTTCCTGCTCCTGCCCTTTATGAATGTGTTAAAAATGAGTACAGCCCTAAATTAAAATCAGTTTTGAGAAGTCACTGTTAATATCTTTTTAACAGCTAGCCAAGTGTCAGAATTCCTCTTTTCACCGCAATGGAGATTTACGACAATTAATCCTTGGGCCTGTGCTTGCTAGTCAGTTCTTTAGAAAAAGATTAGATGAAATGGAGAGAGAAAACTTCTGCTTTTCTAAAATCTCCAATTCAGATTCTGTCTAGGACATCTTCATCCCAAATTAAGGATTAGCATCAGCTCACATGATGCCAAAGATAAAAGTCAACCAGTTTTGCATCATTCCCTGATGACTGGGTAGAGCAGCATTGTTCTCACACTTTTGAAAGCACAGAAAGTCTGTCTACTCAGTTCAACAGCCATGGCCATATTCTTGACTTGAACTGTATTCCATGTCCAGAGAAGCCTTTAGAAGCAATGCCCTGAAAGAGGGCAAACCACGGTTCTCTCTATTGACTTGCCAGGCTGAAGCCATGCCTGGGGCAGTAGGGCCCTCTCCACTCATGGTTCAAATGGCCTCTAAAACCATGTGTTTGAGAGTTTTACGTTTGTATTGACTATTAAGCCCTGCTATAATCAGAAAGTAAACAATAGTCAGAATTATTTTCAAGGGTATTCCTCCTCTTGATTCTTATTTTTAAATAGATAATTCTTACAAAAGATGCAATCATTATGCACTTTTTTGTGCATATTGCCTTTGTTTCCTCTTTTAAAACAAACGTTCATTCTTACTGTAAAAATGTCACATACATTTGCAGAAATGTATGCCATGCAAAAAAAGTACACAAAAAAGAAAGCAAAAATAAACACATAAGGTTGTACCAGCTAGAAAAAGGATTTTTAATGTTTTCATGAACAATAGATTGTGTTTAACGAATCATTGAATACTACATCAAAAGCTAATTATATACTATACAGTGGCTAACTGAACATTGAAAAAAAAAAAAAAGACTTGAGTCACAGCAATTGCACTACTGGGTATTTACCCCAAAGATACAAATGTGATCCAAAGGGGCAGGTGCACCTCAATGTTTATAGCAGCAATGTCCACAATAGCTGAACTATGGGAAAAGTCTACATATCCATCAACATAAGAATAAATAAAGAAGATGTGGGAGATATATATACATATAGATATAGACATCTATATCTATACACACACACACACACACACACACACACATAGTGCAGCCATCAAAAAAACCTGAAATTTTGCCATTTGCAACAATGTGGATGGAACTAGAGGGTATTATGCTCTAATAATACCAAAATAAGTCAATCAGAGAAAGATAATTATCATATGATCTCACTGGTATGTGGAATTTGAGAAACAAGGCAGAAGTTCATAGGGGAAGAGAGGAAAGAATGAAACAAAACAAAACCAGAGAGGGAGACAAACCATAAGAGACTCTTAATCTCAGGAAACAAACTCTTTTTTTTTAATATTTTATTTATTTATCTGATAGACAGAGATCAGAAGTAGGCAGAGAGGCAGGCAGAGAGAGAGGGGGAGCAGGATCCCTGCTGAGCAGAGAGCCCGATGTGGGGCTCGATCCCAGGATCCTGGGATTATGACCTGAGCCGAAGGCAGAGGCTTTAACTCACTGAGCCACCCAGGCACCCCAACAAACTCTTAATCTCAAGAAACAAACTGCTGGAGTGGAAGGGGTTGGGAGGGATAGGGTGGCTGGGTGATGGACACTGGGGAGGGTATATGCTATGGTGAGCTCTGTGAATTGTGTAAGACTCATGAATTACAGACCGGTACCCCTGAAACAAATAATACATCATATGTTAATAAAAATTTAAAAATTTAAAGTAAATATACTTAAAAAATAAAAATAAAAAGTCATCTTGAAAATTAGATGTGGTTGGGTTATGGTTTGTAGCTATGTATGAGGGGAGAAAGGACAGGCAAGAGCTACCATTAACATTTTCTCTAGTTAAGAAGCACCAAAGAGGGGCAACTGGGTGGCTCAGTCAGTTGAGGTCTGACTCTTGATTTCAGCTCAGGTCCTGAAACCAGAGTCATGAGATCAAGCCCCACATCTGTTTGAAGTTCTCTCTCTCCTTCTCCCTCTGCCCTTCCCTTCCACTCACACTCATGCTCTTGCTCCAGCTCTCTCTCAAATCAATCAATAAATCTTAAAAAAAGAAGGAGAAGGAGAAGAGAAGAGAGGAGGAGAAGAGAAGGAGAAGAAGCAGAAACAGGAAAGAAATCACATTCAGAGGAGAAGGGAAAAAAGCTGAGAGGATAGATTGTGCGTGTATATATGTGTGTGTTTGCGCGCATTTGTAAATAAAAAATGGAGCACGTACGGTGCTGGACATGGATGAAGGAATGCAAATCTAGACAACACATGTAGTTAGTGTAAGGGCCTATTTAGAAACTGTCCCTGCCCCCCCTGCCCCCAGGGGATTTACTTGGAAACAAGTCCCCAGAAACTAGCTCCAGGTAACAAAGCCCAGAAAAAGGGTGGGTCTGGCCAGGTGGAGACATCCGATCAGTGGGGGGTTGCATACTGTCTCCTTAGCTACCAAGGAGTAGGGACCCCCGCCCTCTGGGAGCCTTTTTGGCGCCAATCCTAATCAAGGTGTAATAGGCTTGTTCAAATGTCTACTAAGGTAAATTGTAATTCAATTGGTCACCTAGCATCACTGTGGAGTTTCCTGTGTGTTACATTTTCATTGGCCACCTGTGCGTGGCCAGGCCCAACCGCATGGCCTTTGCCCTTAAAAGCTAGTCTGTGAAACAGAGAAGGGTCGCCCTCTCTTGTAACGGGTGCGGCCCCGAACGTTCGGTTAGATTCTTGATGCTTGGCGCGAAATAAAGCTTTGCTTGACTTTCGCCTTATATCAGTCTCGCTCCTTTAATCACGGACCCATTATTGGGGTACCCAGTTTTGGGGGGACCCAACAGTTAGAACCCGCACATGAAGAGATTTTTTTTTCTTTTAGAAGAGGTTTCCCAGGCCTGCCACAAACAATAACATCCACAGGGCTAACCTGTATCTGCTCAAATACAATTTAAACAGTTCTGAATTGGACTTCCTAATTAAAATTTTTAAGTCTCTTTCTTGAAACTGCTAATTAAATTCAATTGAAAACATCCACATGGACTTATCTATGTGTGTGTGTGTGTGTGTCTGTGTGTGTGTGTGTGTGTATTTCCATAACTGAACCAATCAACAGAGATATAGATCTGTTGCTTGGGTCTCGATTTGAGAAATACAGAGTTCACAAAGTTTTTTAACTTATCTCCGGGGAGTAGGACTCAGAGACCCTTCATTCCCAGCCAGTTCTCAAGCTGATCTATTCTGGGTTTGTCCTTCAGTGCCAAGAGCACCCCATAACCTCCTTTGCAACTCAGCCCAGATCCCGGGTGCAAAACTGTTGGTCCAGGATGGTTCATTGAAATCCACAGAGACCAAGAAGCAGAAACCGGCACATCCACTTGGAATACCAAACAGTTTTGTTTTGTTTAGCTTTTTCTTCTCCTTCCCCTACGAGGGCCTGTCTCAGTCACAGCATAATAAACACATCTTAGATTTAATCAGTTTCAGAGACTCTGGTTTGTTTGCCGACTAGTTTAAATGTATTGAATTTCCTCAGCTCCTCAGCGGGCTGGGAAGGGGAACAGTGGCTTATAGCCCAGGATGGATCTTGACTTCTTGCATCAACATCTCCTCCTTCGTTTGTGACAAATCCGGTGACGGTTAGTTTTGTAAGCTGCTGAATGGCTTCTTGCCTGCTAGCTGCCCCCAGATAATAGTTTTATCACACCAAATCACCATTGTAAGAATCATTGCCAATGTTTCCCCGGGATAAATAGCTGCTTTTTGACTAAGCTTGTCTTTCAGGGTAAATGCTTGAAGACCTGCGTGTCTCGTGTTATTAACAAGTTAGCAGATAAATAGTCCTATTCAGTAATTCTCTTTGCTGATATAGACAGTTATAAATTCACATAAATGAAGGAGACAGTTTTCATTTGGAAGCCCCACTTAGCATTCTTATGTTACTGATGCTTGCCAGATAAAAGAAAACACAACCTCTCTGTTTGCTTGGCAGGCAGCTAGCACCCTCCCACTTCAGTATTTTTTTTCCTTGTTACTGGTGCTGGAGTCACCCTGAAGGCAGAACATTTTTAACTCAGGAGCCAGCTGACCTCCTAAGATTGACCTGGTAGGATTGCATTCTCTGAGTGTAGATAGAACTCTGGCAGAGAGAGAATAGCACTCAGCGGTCAATGTGTGGCTCCCTGCAAAATCCCTGCCTCAAGTGTATTAGATTTGAATCAGGAAAGAATAAGAACCACTCACCACCAGGGGAGGAAAGGACTGTAAAAAGGTGCAATCTTTTTGTGTTACGGTTGGAGAAAGTTGATCTAAGAGCAGGAACATGTCTTGCCCAGGGCCACGCAATTAGTCTAAGTTGGGATAAAAGAAAAAGTCCACATACCAGTCTTCCAAGGGATGGGACTCCCTCCACCACCCTTTACATGGGCTCTTTTGTGCTATGGTGTCAGTTCCCACATAGGACCTATTAAAAAGGAAAGACTGCTTGGTAGAGAGCTATTTGAATGTCTTGTCCTTCCACTTAAGCAATTAACAAAAGTTTCTTTATCTGGGAAATTACCAATGACAGCTCAGCCAAAAAAATAACGTGGAACCTCTCTAACTTCTGTTGAAGTTGGACTCATCCCAAGCTCTGAGACTAATGCCAAGAGAATAAACCAAACCCTGGGAGCTATGCCCTTGCCTAGGGCTTCCCTTTGCTCATCTGGGAGCCTTCTTTCATTCCTTCAGCATTTGACACTTTTGACCAACCCCCTGCTTTTGGACTTTTTCCTATGCGATGACCCCTTTGCCTGCCTAATAACCCTTTGTTCCTAATTCTCGTCTTTGTAATTCAGGTCTTCCCCCTAACTTAATTCTTATCTTGATAAGGGATGTTTGGGAGAAATTCAGCAGCTCAGCACCTCATCAGCCCAGCTGCTTGGACCCACACTGACCTTGCGCCCAACTTGAATGGCACTTACAGTGACCAAGTCTCTGACTGATGGAGAACAATGAGATAGTTGCAACTCCCTCTGAAAGGGTTCAAATTCAGGGCTCTGCCTCGCTCAGGATTTCCCTCTGCGGGAAACTCTGTGGCTAGAGACCTGGGCGTGCCTGTCTACCTGGCCAAGTCTACCCACAGCTTGAAAGACAGATGGCCAAGGTGGATGGAGCTGGAGGAGGCAATAGCTGAGCAGCCAGGAAGTCCCATGCAGGGAGGTAGAAGACAGATTTTAATGCCAAATGTCCTTGGCCATCCAAGGCCAGGAAACCAGAGCATACTGGGCAACTACCAAAGGAAAATGTATTTTTGAAGTCTTTACTGAAGGACATAGAACCCAGAAGTTGCTTTTAGCAGGAGAGCCATAGGGTCTTTTCCAGCCATCTCCTCTATCTCTAGGACTAGCAAGGAGGCTGATTTATGAGATGTCAATGACCTACCATGTAAAAGGAGTAGATAAAAGAAAAGAGAATATCTGAAATCAGTCTTGGGACAGCTGATTATAGCTTAATTTTTCTGTAGAATTCATATCTTCTTTTTGGCATTCTTTATTTCTAGCTTTAGTTTAGAAGGTTTCATTCTGACAGGAAAGACCATCTATTTGGAGGGATTATTATTATCTGTTTAATGTTGAGAGCTAAAGGGCTCAGTTTGACATGCTCCAGAAATTTATATAATTCAACTGACAATCTAAACCTTGTTACCTCCAAATCTCATGACATTGAGGATTAGGGCTTCATGTGAACATTGAGTCCATGGTGAGGGATTCCAAGTTGGACTTCAAAAAGAATCAGGGGGGCCCTGGGGGGCTCAGTCTATTGAGCATCTGATTCTTGATTTTGGCTCAGGTCATCTCAGGGTCTTGAGATCAAGTCCCGTGTTGGGCTCCATGCTCAGTGAGGAGTCTGCTTGAGATTCTCTCTCTTCCTCTCCCTCTGCCCCTTCTCCCCTCCTCTCTTTCTCAAATACATTAAAAAAAAAAACTTAAAAAAAAAAAGGATGAAGGAGAGAGTCAGGAACTACCTTTTTAATACCGAATGTTGGTGGTGTTTCCTAAAGCGTCCTATTTCAGATTTAGCCTAATTGAAGAATCAGTTTTTTTTCTCACAAATCAAGTAAGATAAATAGTCCAATATTGATGATCTATTGCTGTAACAGTACATTTTAATACTCAGTGGCTTAAAAAATAATCATCTATTGGTTATATGTGAGGAAATCAGCTATGGGAAGAGAAGGTGAGTTCATAGGATAGCAATTTAGGTTATGCTGGGTTAGACTGTGCTTCTGGTCTCAGCTAGGCTCCCTCACATGTCTGGCCTGATTGGCTATCCTGGATCTTTGATAGCCTCATTGTAGATGGCTGTGGTGACTGGGGCCTCTCTCCATGCACCCCTCCAGCCAGCTGGCTCAGGCACATCCTCATAAAAATTGTGCAGAATCAAAGGTGAAAGCAAAAAATGTACAGCTGCTTCCAAAAATTTATGCTTGCCTTGTTTGCTGTTTCATGGTCAAAGCAAGTGACATGGCCAAACTGAGAGTCAGCCTATGAGGGCATTTCCAAAGGCATGAAACGTGAAGTCTATTGATCAGAGCAAATAACGCAGCCATTCTACAATACCATGGGAAAATCCGGCTTGCTCTGTACTGATAACTGCCAAATCCTTACCAGTTTTAGAGTATTGATGGCATTTAGACAGATTGCACCCATGGGCAATTTGGTTTCCACTGCACTTGAACGTTGATTGTAAGGCGAGTTTTCCCAAGGGAGCTTTGATTCCTGCCCACCCTTTCCTCCCAATCTGAGTCTAATTGACTTTTCGTCCTAACAGCAGCACCTGATTGCTGGAGCAGCCACTCTATAGTCAGAGCCCAAAACAAGAGCCCTTTATCTCTTTGTGCACCTTTAGCTTCCATTCTGTGGGTGTGAGGGTGATTAATGTTTAGAGAAGTCCAAGGATGAAGGGAACTTTATTAGTCAGGTTTCTCCCAAGAAGCAGAACCAATAGGATATATTATATGTAATATTATATCACATATATTATATAATCTGAGGGAAAGACGGACATATACATCCTTATAATAAACCACTTTATAAAAAGGAATTGACTGGCTTATGTGATTATAGAATCTAAGAAATTCCACAAACCACCATCTGCCAGCTAGAGAGCTGGGAAACCTGGTGTTGAAGTTCCAGGCTGGGTCAGAAGACCTGAGAGTCAGGGGAGTTGATGGTGTAAGTGCCAGTCTGAGGACAGGAGAAGGCCCAGCTCAAACAGGCAGGCAGAGAGAGCATATTCATTTTTTTCTCCACTTTTTTATTCTATTCAGGCCCTCACTGGATGGGATGGTGCCCATCAAGCCTGAAGAGGACAAGATGCTTTACTCAGGGTACTGATTCAAATGCTAATCTCACCCAGAAACACCCTCACAGACACACTCAGAAATAATGTTTAACCAAATATCTGGGACTTTGTGGCCTAATCAAGTTAATGCATAAAATCAGCCATCACAAGAATAATAAGTGGAAATATTGGAGAGTGAGAACAAGACCACCTTGTAGGTTCCCCCAAGACCCTCTATCTTTGAGGCAAAGGTGAGTAAAGCAGGGAGGGACCTTCAAGGTCACATCCCTAGTGTCAGTGGTCTTCACATGTCACCATAAAATATTCAGGGAATCTCAAGTTATGGGTTTTAGCTCGAATGATATATGGGAGAAATATTGTACAAGGTTTCTGGGTCCACAATATTGAGGAAGAGAGTTGATTATACATTCTGACTTATTATCTCTCAATCTCCATTCCCACTCCATATAGGAACCTTCACCCTTCTCATCTCCTAGATGCACCATTTCTAGCCCCTTTCTACCTCTTTCCCAGTCTAGATAGAGTTGGCTGCATCCTCCTGTTCTAACTTGCTACTCTTCCAACTAGCAGAGAGTCTATTCTTTTCTTCTTACTTGGTCTTCTTCTTCCACTCCTTTCTTGAAAGGTTTAGGCTTCACCTCTTTATTCCCAGACAAGCACCTCTTGGCTAGTCCCCCATTTAAGGTAGACGCCAGAGTGACACAGATGTTATATTCTCTTACATAGTCCTGAGCAGGTTGGGAAAAAAAAAGAATATTCTTTGCATATTAGGGATTTGATATCACTGAAATTTCATGAATGCCATATCAGGAATTCTTTAATTCATCTTCCTTGCTTTACAGGGTAGGAGCATGAAATTCAGTCACATGAGGGATTATATACATAGATATATAGTCAATTTCTTAATAGGGCCTGGACTCAAATCTTCTGCCTCCAAGCTCTGAGATCTTATCCAGTGACGACATTTGGAGATAGCAGATGTCTTCTCATCTCTGAAACTGTTCAAGCAATGATCACATCAAGGAAAGATTGGGTTAAATGGCCCCTGAGATTCAGAGAGAGTGAGTCTAACCTCTCAACTTATAGATGAGGCAGCCAAGAGAAGTTAAAACAAACTGCCTACATCCCATTGGCCTTGAAGTTAAAATGTAAAACTGGGTCTTCAGTCCCTGTTCAGTGTCCATTCCCTGCACTGTCTTCTGTGTATCTCACCTAGAAGAGAATCGCTGTCTTGAATTCTTCATAGTTCTTGAGTCTAAGTGCTACAGAACAGAAGAGAAGAACTTGTGCTCCTCCTTTGCATTTGTTGGATTCCTCTAAGTTGTTCCTGGGCCAGAAACCCATTTTTTAAAATATTTCCTGTAAAGTTGCCCAGAAGCACTGAGCCCTGGTTATTTGGATCATTTAAAGCAATTGATTTCTTTCTTTACTTTTTTCTCTTGTTCTTTCTCAATTCCTTCGGAAGACTCCAAATGAAAACACAAAGAGAGAAGCAATTTTTGAAAGAATTGAACATCTTGAATTTCTTTCTCAGATGATATTTTTCTCATTCTTAATGATCCTCTTTATTTTTTAAGTAAATGCAACTAAAAATTTCTACCAAATATCCTCAATAATGAAGAAGAATGAGCCTGTATCTCTGGAGGTCTGGAAACATAACTCTAAGTTCTCCCCAGTTACCTTAAAATTTCCTTGAAAACTTTGTCTTTTTTAAAAAATGAAAATTTCACATCTATTTCTCCAATTTATGTATTTTATTTAAAGTGTTTCAAATTACATACCATGAACATAAATTGATTCTGCATCCTATGTCACCAACTATATCCCAACAATTCTGCCACCTACCCTTTTGGCATTGTAAAAAAATATTCTTCTTTAAAGAAGTATGGCTTTACACACCTCATAGAGATGGATATTGATCTTCCCAGCTTGTCCCTGAAAACCATAAAATCACCAAAAGATAAATTCAATAACTGCCAATATTTGATCTCCCTCAAAGATATTAAAATTATATTCTGCCCCATTAAGGAAGAACACCTTCCCCAATATGCATGTCATAATATAATACTGTACAAGATTAAAAAATAACATTTATTGTTTTAATGCATGATCTCATTTCATCCCCACAACCCTATACAAAAGAACAATACCATCAGCTGCATTTACAAAGATGAGTTGGAACCACAAAGGAGATCAGTCACCTACCCAAGGTCACATAACAATAAAGGGCTGGAGGTGAGGGTTGGGATGAGACCCAGGCAATGTGTCTCAGAACCACCACACTTTCTGGCTTTTCTCTATGAGTTTCTTCCAGTTCTTGGCAAATATTTGCTCCTTCAGATGATATACCTCTCTCCCCAAGAGTAGTTGTTCTAGAAACAAATCTCATAACTTGTGTTCCCCAAGTCATTGTTTTCTGTCTTTCCCTCCAGTAAAGAGAAGAACAAAAGGACTCCTTGGCTATTTCTGATATCTTTTGTATTTTTAAGAAAAAGGAGGACATTTGTATCAAAGACAAAAACCAAATCAAACCAAAATGAAAATGCAGTGACTCAGATACTGTAGGGAACTACCCTGGAGAAACTCAAACTGACAAGGATGAGGTCAGAGAGAAGCTGCAGAGAGAAGACTCAATCCGTATGGAGAAGGTTTCTGAGAAGAAAATGTCTTAAGATGCATTCTAGTGTTTTCTTGCCTTTGCACTGTGTGTTGTCCATCTACCTGCATTCCCTTCAGACCTTTCTTTTTTTTTTCCCCCATTTTATTTATTTTTTTCAGCATAACAGTATTCATTGTTTTTGCACAACACCCAGTGCTCCATGCAAAACGTGCCCTCCCTATTACCCACCACCTGTTCCCCCAACCTCCCACCCCTGACCCTTCAAAACCCTCAGGTTGTTTTTCAGAGTCCATAGTCTCTTATGGTTCGCCTCCCCTCCCCAATGTCCATAGCCCCCTCCCCCTCTCCCAATCCCACCTCCCCCCAGCAACCCCCAGTTTGTATTGTGAGATTAAGAGTCATTTATGGTTTGTCTCCCTCCCAATCCCATCTTGTTTCATTTATTCTTCGCCTATCCCCGTAACCCCCCATGTTGCATCTCCATGTCCTCATATCAGGGAGATCATATGATAGTTGTCTTTCTCTGATTGACTTATTTCACTAAGCATGATACACTCTAGCTCCATCCACGTCGTTGCAAATGGCAAGATTTCATTTCTCTTGATGGCTGCATAGTATTCCATTGTGTATATATACCACTCCTTCTTTATCCATTCATCTGTTGATGGACATCTAGGTTCTTTCCATAGTTTGGCTATTGTAGACATTGCTGCTATAAACATTCGGGTACACGTGCCCCTTCGGATCACTATGTTTGTATCTTTAGGGTAAATACCCAGTAGTGCAATTGCTGGGTCATAGGGTAGTTCTATTTTCAACATTTTGAGGAACCTCCATGCTGTTTTCCAGAGTGGTTGCACCAGCTTGCATTCCCACCAACAGTGGAGGAGGGTTCCCCTTTCTCCGCATCCTCGCCAGCATCTGTCATTTCCTGACTTGTTAATTTTAGCCATTCTGACTGGTGTGAGGTGATATCTCATTGTGGTTTTTTTTTTATTTTTAAAGATTTTATTTATTTATTTGACAGACAGAGATCACAAGTAGGCAGAGAGGCAGGCAGAGAGAGAGAGAGGAGGAAGCAGGCTCCCGGCGGAGCAGAGAGCCTGATGTGGGGCTCGATCCCAGGACTCTGGGATCATGACCTGAGCTGAAGGCAGAGGCTTTAACCCACTGAGCCACCCAGGCGCCCCTCTCATTGTGGTTTTGATTTGTATTTCCCTGATGCAGAGTGACGAGGAGCACTTTTTCATGTGCCTGTTGGCCATCTGCATGTCTTCTTTGCAGAAATGTCTGTTCATGTCCTCTGCCCATTTCTTGATTGGATTGTTTGTGTTGAGTTTGCTAAGTTCCTTATAGATTTTGGATACTAGCCCTTTATCTGATATGTCGTTTGCAAATACCTTCTCCCATTCTGTCGGTTGTCTTTTGGTTTTGTTAACTGTTTCCTTTGCTGTGCAAAAGCTTTTGATCTTGATGAAATCCCAATAGTTCATTTTTGCCCTTGCTTCCCTTGCCTTTGCCGTTGTTCCTAGGAAGATGTTGCTGCGGCTGAGGTCGAAGAGGTTGCTGCCTGCATTCTCCTCAAGGATTTTGATGGATTCCTTTCTCACATTGAGGTCCTTCATCCATTTTGAGTCTTTTTTCGTGTGTGGTATAAGGAAGTGGTCCAATTTCATTTTTCTGCATGTGGCTGTCCAATTTTCCCAGCACCATTTATTGAAGAGGCTGTCTTTTTTCCATTGGACATTCTTTCCTGCTTTGTCAAAGATTAGTTGACCATAGAGTTGAGGGTCGATTTCTGGGCTCTCTATTCTGTTCCACTGATCTATGTGTCTGTTTTTGTGCCAGTACCATGTTGTCTTGATGATGACAGCTTTGTAATAGAGCTTGAAGTCTGGAATTGTGATGCCACCAACTTTGGCTTTCTTTTTCAATATTCCTTTGGCTATTCGAGGTCTTTTCTGGTTCCATATAAATTTTAGGATTATTTGTTCCATTTCTTTGAAAAAAATGGATGGTATTTTGATAGGGATTGCATTAAATGTGTAGATTGCTTTAGGTAGCATGGATATTTTCACAATATTTATTCTTCCAATCCAGGAGTATGGAACATTTTTCCATTTCTTTGTGTCTTCCTCAATTTCTTTCATGAGTACTTTATAATTTTCTGTATATAGATTCTTAGCCTCTTTGGTTAGGTTTATTCCTAGGTATCTTATAGTTTTGGGTACAATTGTAAATGGGATTGACTCCTTAATTTCTCTTTCTTCTGTCTTGTTGGTGGTGTACAGAAATGCAACTGATTTCTGTGCATTGATTTTATATCCTGACACTTTACTGAATTCCTGTACAAGTTCTAGCAGTTTTGGAGTGGAGTCTTTTGGGTTTTCCACATATAGTATCATATCATCTGCGAAGAGTGATAGTTTGACTTCTTCTTTACCAATTTGGATGCCTTTAATTTCTTTTTGTTGTCTGATTGCTGAGGCTAGGACTTCTAGTACTATGTTGAATAGCAGTGGTGATAATGGACATCCCTGCCGTGTTCCTGACCTTAGCGGAAAAGCTTTCAGTTTTTCTCCATTGAGAATGATATTTGCGGTGGGTTTTTCATAGATGGCTATGATAATATTGAGGTATGTGCCCTCTATCCCTACACTTTGAAGAGTTTTGATCAGGAAGGGATGCTGTACTTTGTCAAATGCTTTTTCAGCATCTATGGAGAGTATCATATGGTTCTTGTTCTTTCTTTTATTAATGTGTTGTATCACATTGATTGATTTGCGGATGTTGAACCAACCCTGCAGCCCTGGAATAAATCCCACTTGATCGTGGTGAATAATCCTTTTAATGTACTGTTGAATCCTATTGGCTAGTATTTTGGCGAGAATTTTTGCGTCTGTGTTCATCAAGGATATTGGTCTGTAGTTCTCTTTTTTGGTGGGATCCTTGTCTGGTTTTGGGATCAAGGTGATGCTGGCCTCATAAAATGAGTTTGGAAGTTTTCCTTCCATTTCTATTTTTTGGAACAGTTTCAGGAGAATAGGAATTAGTTCTTCTTTAAATGTTTGGTAGAATTCCCCTGGGAAGCCGTCTGGCCCTGGGCTTTTGTTTGTTTGGAGATTTTGGATGACTGTTTCAATCTCCTTACTGGTTATGGGCCTGTTCAGGTTTTCTATTTCTTCCTGGTTCAGTTGTGGTAGTTTATATGTCTCTAGGAATGCATCCATTTCTTCCAGATTGTCAAATTTGTTGGTGTAGAGTTGCTCATAGTATGTTCTTATAATTGTCTGTATTTCTTTGGTGTTAGTTGTGATCTCTCCTCTTTCATTCATGATTTTATTGATTTGGATCCTTTCTCTTTTCTTTTTGATGAGTCTGGCCAGGGGTTTATCAATCTTATTGATTCTTTCAAAGAACCAGCTCCTAGTTTCATTGATTTTTTCTATTGTTCTTTTGGTTTCTATTTCATTGATTTCTGCTCTGATCTTTATGATTTCTCTTCTCCTGCTGGGTTTAGGGTTTCTTTCTTGTTCTTTCTCCAGCTCCTTTACGTGTAGGGTTAGGTTGTGTACTTGAGACCTTTCTTGTTTCTTGAGAAAGGCTTGTACCGCTATATATTTTCCTCTCAGGACTGCCTTTGCTGTGTCCCACAGATTTTGAACTGTTGTGTTTTCATTATCATTTGTTTCCATGAATTTTTTCAGTTCTTCTTTAATTTCCTGGTTGACCCATTCATTCTTTAGAAGGATGCTGTTTAGTCTCCATGTATTTGGGTTCTTCCCAGTTTTCCTCTTGTGATTGAGTTCTAGCTTCAGAGCATTGCAGTCTGAAAATATGCAGGGAATGATCCCAATCTTTTGATACTGGTTGAGACCTGATTTGTGACCCAGGATGTGATCTATTCTGGAGAAGGTTCCATGTGCACTAGAGAAGAATGTGTATTCTGTTGCTTTGGGATGAAATGTTCTGAATATATCTGTGATGTCCATCTGGTCCAGTGTGTCATTTGAGAGATATGAATTTAGTGCCATTATTAGTCTGTAAGGTGACTGTTACTGTATATTGTCTCTGTACCTCTCTGATCTACTACTTTTAGGCTCTCTCTTTGCTTAGAGGACCCCTTTCAATACTTCCTGTAGAGCTGGTTTGGTATTTGCAAATTCTTTCAGTTTTTGTTTGTCCTGGAAGCTTTTTATCTCTCCTTCTATTTTCAATGATAGCCTAGCTGGATAGAGTATTCTTGGTTGCATGTTTTTCTCGTTTAGTGCTCTGAATATATCATGCCAGCTCTTTCTGGCCTGCCAGGTCTCTGTGGATAAGTCTGCTGCCAATCTAATATTTTTACCATTCTATGTTACAGACTTCTTTTCTCAGGCTGCTTTCAGGATTTTCTCTTTGTCACTAAGACTTGTAAATTTTACTATTAGGTGACGGGGTGTGGACCTATTCTTGTTGACTTTGAGGGGGGTTCTCTGCATCTCCTGGATTTTGATGCTTATTCCCATTGCCATATTAGGGAAATTCTCTCCAATGATTCTCTCCAATAGACCTTCTGCTCCCCTCTCTGTTTCTTTTTCTTCTGGAATCCCAATTATTCTAATGTTGTTTCGTCTTATGGTGTCACTTATCTCTCGAATTCTCCCCTCATGGTCCAGTAGCTGTTTGTCCCTCTTTTGTTTGGCTTCTTTATTCTCTGTCATTTGGTCTTCTATATCGCTAGTTCTTTCTTCTGCCTCATTGATCCTAGCAGTGAGAGCCTCCATTTTTGATTGCACCTCATTAATAGCTTTTTTGATTTCAACTTGGTTAGATTTTAGTTCTTTAATTTCTCCAGAAAGGGCTTTAATATCTCCAGAGAGGGTTTCTCTAATATCTTCCATGCCTTTTTCGAGCCCGGCTAGAATGTTCAGAATCATCATTCTGAACTCTTGATCTGACATATTACCAATGTCTGTGTTGATTAGGTCCCTAGCCTTCGGTACTGCCTGTTGTTCTTTTGTTTGTGGTGATTTTTTCCGCCTTGTCATTTTGTCCAGATAAGAGGATATGAAGGATCAAATAAAATACTAAAAGGGTGGCAAAGACCCCAGAAAAATGCGCTGTAACCAAATGAGAAGAGACCCCAAATTGTAGGGGGGAGAAAGGGGATAAAAAGAGGTTCAGGAAAAAAATTTAAAAAATAAAACAAATAAAGAAAAAATATAAAAAAGAAAGAAAAAATATATATATTTAGATAAACTAGTCAAAAAACGTTAAAAAAGAAAAGGGTAAAAGTTTTAAAAAATTTAGCAGAAGAAGAAAAAAGAAAAATTGAAAAAAGAAAAAAAAATTGAAGTAGCTGCAAGACTAAAGAATCATGGGGAGAAAGCCATGAGTTCCGTGCTTTGCTTTCTCCTCCTCTGGAATTGCGCCGCTGTCTTAGGAATTGAGCCTACTTTCCTTGATAGATGAACTTCGTCCTGGCTGGATATTTTGTTGATCTTCTGGGGGAGCGGCCTGTTGTAGTGACTCTCAAGTGTCTTTGCCGGAGGCGGGATTACACCGCCCTTACCGGCGGCCGGACTAAGTAATCGGCTCGGGTTTGCTTTTGGGAGCTTCTGTTCCCTGAACGCTTTCCGTAGAGTTCCGGAGGATGGGAATGAAAATGGCGGCCTCCTAGCCTCCAGCCCGGAGGAGCCGAGAGCCTGGGGCCCCACTCCTCAGTGCACCCCCAGAGGACAGCACCCAATCACTCCCATATCCCCAGCCTCCAGCCGCGCTCCGAGCTCACCCAGCCTGTGACCAGTTCAAGGTAACCCCGAGCTGAGAGTTCAGTCCTCGGCTCTGTCTCTGCAGCCAGCTTCTCCGTTCTAATACCTGTGAGCTCTGCGACACTCCGACACCCCCGATCCTTCTGTGACCCTGCGGGACCTGGGGCCACGCTGACCCCGCGTGGGCTTCATCCCGGTTTAGCCTCTGGAGCAATGTCCCTCAGTGGAACAGACTTTAAAAGTCCTGATTTTGTGCTCCGTTCCTCCGCCGCTTGCCGGGAGCCGGCCCCTCCCCCCGCTGTCTATCTTCCCGTCATTTTAGATTCACTTCTCCGCCAGTACTACCTTTCAGAAAGTGGTTGATTTTCTGTTTCTAGAGTTGCTGTTCTTCTTCTCTTCGATCTCCCGTTGGATTTGTAGGTGTTTGCAATGTTTAGATAAGCTATCGAGCTGATCTCCTGTTACCTGATGTAGTCTCAGCCTGCTACTTCTCCGCCATCTTGACTCCTCTCCAGACCTTTCTTTTTTTAACCCTTCAGATGCTTTGCCATGCTTCCTGGCTTGCATCATGTAAGGATCTTTTGGCCACTGTGAACAGAGATGGTGCTATCACTTTGATGCACTTCTTCCTAGAGACCAACACTATGCCCTTGAACATGGAGATGTCTGGTACCATACTGCCAATACCCCAAAAGGGAGCTTTGGTTCTCTCAGCCCCTATTCTCTAACAGTCATGGAGCTTCTCACCATCCTACTTTATTCTTCCTTCATTCAACAGTATTTTTTAAACCTCTACTACATGCAAACCCTGGGATGGGAACTGGAGATAAGATCATAAGTGGAACACATATACTCCCATTATCTGGAAGAAAGGGAGACCCAGTTAATAAATCATACAAATATATGAAAACTTAAACTGGCTAAGTACACTAAAGAAGATGTATGTAGGCACCATGAGAACATTTAGCAGGCATGCCTGACCCTGTCTGAGAGAGTTGGAAGAGACTTCTGCAAAACCTGAAGAATGAATAGTTGTAAATTGTGGGAAAATTGTAAATTGTGCCTTCTTCAGCCCAGACTCCTTTGTGCGTGTATGTGTGTGTGTGTGCACATGTGTGTGTGTTCATGCACACACGTGTGAGGATTTTTAGTCACCTTCTGGTTCTGTGTCTCTGGCCATCATTCCAGGGGATTCACTATCATGGTCCATCCTCACTCATCACCCCTCTCCCACAGGCCTGGTTATTGGATCTCCCGATACTGGCTCTGCAAGTTTGATAAAAACAAAATAACTGTGTGTGTGCCTTGAGTGGAGGGATAAGAGGGAAGAGTTGGGTTGATCCAGACCTTGCTGTAATCAGCTGAATTAAATCACCAGCCCCATCCCACAGCTGGAATATGCTGGAAATTATAGCCTTGACTGTAATGACAGATAGCATTTACTGAGTTATTGCTATGAACTAGGTGCTGTGCTAAGTGTTTCATGCAGATCTTATCTTTTAATTTTCACAATGATAAGGTAGATACTATCATCATCTCCATTTTACAGAAGAAAGTCCCAAGGACAATGAGATTTAGAGACATTAAGTGATTTGCTGGACATCACACAGAGCTGGAAGTGGTAGGGCCCATGTGTCCACTCAGTCAAGCTCTAGAATTCGGGTTTATCACCGCCCCCCACCCCCACTCTACCTCCTCTCAATCCTCCAGTCTCAGAACATTTAGGTAGTTTCTCTCCCAGGGGAACTTGGAATAGCTACATTGCTGCTTCTAGTTACAAAAGAAACACCATCATGAGACTTCTGATACTTTCTGTTCTTGGCAGGGGGGCAATGGAATGAGCTTTAGTGGAAAGGGTGCTGAATTAGGAAGAACTGGGTTCCATTTTGACACTGCCTCTTGCGAGCTATGTGATGCTGGGGAACTTAATTCACATTTCTGAGCCTCAAATTGCCATTGGTTAATTGGAAATAACACTCACTGAGTGCTGTAAATATGCAAGATATTTTCATATCCCCCCACAAATCCCCCAAATCCCACATAAGGTAGCTATATCAGTATTCCCTTTTTACAGTTGAGCAAATGAGTCTTACTGAGGTAGGTACTTGGTACATTTCTCCAGACATACTCGCACCTGTGTGCAGGGCTGGCCCCCTCATTCCTGCCTGCCGAACCACCAAACCAGCCCCTTTCCACGACCCTCTGGGAAGTGTCTAGTTTGCAAGTTCTCATCCTCCCAGCCAAGTCTTTCATCTCCTCAGTCAACAGAAAATAACTGAGCTCCCACTCTGCGTGAGCCCCTGTATACTGGGGGAAGGGGACTTTCTCAACACCTTTTGAAGCTGGTCGAATGGATAGTTTGGTACAGCTGTCATATTTATAGGGAAGCTGAGTCCCTTCTGCTAATTCCACTCCCTCAGTGTAGCCTGTTGCTACTTGGATGTCTCCCACAGAAGAGAAGGAGGAAAACGCGGCAGTCGGTGTGTGTCAGGGAAGGATCATTAGTCCATGCTCATGTTGTCTGCATGGAGATGGCCCACACACTGCACAGTGGGCCTGGGGTCCTTGGTATTCACTCGGGGCATCAAGCTGGCCTGAGCCTCTACCCCATGGGCAGAATGAATCTGATGACCATGGTTATAAGAGACTAATGTGGTCATTAAAAAATCAGTCCCAAGCAAGCATGACCTAAAAATGATAAGAAAACAAGAGCTGTTTCTTATGGTGACATCATTTTCTCAACTTGGAAAAGCACTGTCATGACCACAGGCAACTATCACCCTTAAAGTATTTGTCCTCAGATATCCACATGTTAGTTCCTTCTTCTTGAGGCCATGGATATAGTGGGGGCACCTCAAGAAGAAGGACCCTGCATGGTGGGGACAGGAGCCTACTGGAAAGAGCACTCTGAAGGCAGGAAGCCTTGATGTGGTGTCCTCTTCACCATGCAGCTGCTGCTGACCTTGACTAGCTTTCCTCACTTCTCTGCACTGATAGTCTCAACAGCTGACATTGCTCCATGGTCTTTCCTGACATCCTTCAAAACCAGCTGCAGGCAGGAATGGTTTTTGTGTGTGTGTCCCTTTTCAGGTTTTTAATTGCACAAATTCCCCATGATGGTACTTCTCAGTCAAAACCCTGAAGCAATTTTAAAGATTTCTCAATAAGACTAGGCTATGTGCCTAGTTGTGTCTATATTCTTACACTGACCACCATGAATTTTGCTTTGAAAAAAAAAAATTGACTTTGGCAGGGCTCTCTAGTTAACAACTAAGAAATGTTAAAATTTACATCACTGCCAAGCCTTTAAATTAATGCGCCTTTAACTTTAAACAAATTTAGGTGAAAATAACCTAAAAACAATTGATGGGGGTAATGTGCTGATTTTGTTTTCTTCTCGAGGCTGAACTTTCTAGGCATCTAAGAATGAGTGGGAATTGCAGTCAAGTAAAAGTGACATCAGCAGCAAAGAGCAACCATCCCAGGGGCGCCTGGGTGGCTCAGTGGGTTAAGCCGCTGCCTTCGGCTCAGGTCATGATCTCAGTGTCCTGGGATCGAGTCCCGCATCGGGCTCTCTGCTCAGCAGGGACATGCTTCCCTCTCTCTGCCTGCCTCTCCATCAACTTGTGATCTCTCTCTGTCAAATAAATAAATAAAAAATCTTTAAAAAAAAAAAAAAAAAAGAGCAACCATCCCACATGCCCACTCTTCCTTGCTGGAGAAGCAATGGCTTACTACTGAAACTTTTGGATGTTATTATCCAAAAAGTCTTCCAGCCTGGAATAGCAGGCTGTCTCCAGTAGGACTTTATGGTTTGCTGTCTTTGTTTTTCACTCCAGCCTTAATACATGTATGTGTACTCATTTAACTTGAACTTGGTAGCTCCTCACCCTTACCTTCCCTTTCTCTTCTCTGTGCTTCTGTTTTCTTCCTTCTTTTCCTCCTTCCTTTATATCATGGCAAATTTTACTCTAATTTTGTCTTATATAGCGGATATCTGAAAAGACTGACCGATTTGCTAAAAATACTCATTTGTGCATTTGTATATATACACGTATTTGCTGTTGCTTTTTCAGTATTTCCCACCATTTTTCCATGTTTCTCTTTTATCAGTGAAACACAGAGTCTTGGGGTGCCTGGGTGGCTCAGTGGGTTAAAGCCTCTACCTTCAGCTCAGGTCATGATCCCAGGGTCCTGGGATTGAGGACCTCCTCGGGCTCTCTGCTCAGCAGGGACCCTGCTTCCCTTCCTCTCTCTGCCTGCCTCTCTGCCTACTTGTAATCTCTCTCTGTCAAATAAATAAATAAAATCTTAAAAAAAGAAGAAGAAGAAGAAGAAGAAACACAGATATTCTAACCAAGCTATAGTTTGGGGTTCTACAAGAAGGTTGGTATCATTCCTTTTGATAAATATTCTTGTTCTTTTGAGTAAGTTTCCTAATTTGCTTTCTTGGTACAGAGCTATATGGTAGGTACCCCCAAAACTCTTCCCACTGCATCCCATTTTTCCTTGCAACCTTTTCCCTTAGGTCTAGGGACAAAGGCTGAGTATCATCTTGACAGCCTGGGCCACTGTTATTAGGCAAACAGAGAGTTAATGGGCAGTTGGTTGAAATCCTGCATGTGAGAGCTATAGGAAACAAACTGTTTCATCAATTTAGTTCTTGAAACACATATGCTAACCAAAGGAACCTTGTACAGTGCTTGCATCATCCATTTTTCTGTATTTTCATGACATGCTTTGGACCCTCTCCTATATATACCTAGAGTTTCTTTTATAGCCAGGAAAAACTTGTCAGTTTGAAAATTCCCCAGGTAGCAATAACAAATGCACAAACTTTGCACAAAGGCTTTGGGGATACCTGGATACCTCTTGCAAGATATTCATTCACATCTAGGAGAATTGTGTCCTCTCTTTTCCTCTCTGACCCTTTTGTCCCAGCAGAGTGAAGGTACCATGCATTTTCAGATTTGAAAATTCTAAAATGTGCCAGGAAGTTGTCTTGAAAGCCACTGCCTTATGCTCACCTAGAAACCATCCCAATATATGCCAGAAATCAAGTCGCTGTTTAACATGATTGTTCAAAGAAACCAGACTAGGAAAATCTTACTGCTAGTCATGACTTTCTCCTTCGTGCCATTCAGATCTCATCTTTAATATCACTTTTTCAGAAAAGCTTTCATGACTACTCAGTCTCTTTTTTTTTCATTTTATTTTATTTTATTTTATTTCTTTTCAGTGTTCCAGCATTCATTGGTTATGCACCACACCCAGGGCCCTCCACAATACCCACCACCAGGCTCACCCAACCCTCCACTCCCCTCCCCTCCAAAACCCTCAGTTTGTTTCTTGAGGTCCACAGTCTCTCATGGTTTGTCTCCCTCTCCAATTTCCCCCAGCTCACTTCTCCTCTCCATCTCCCCATGTCCTCTGTGTTATTCCTTATGCTCCACAAGTAAGCAAAACCATATGATAATTGACTCTATCTGCTTGACTTATTTCACTCAGCATAATCTCTTCCAGTCCCATCCATGTTGATACAAAAGTTGGGTATTCATCCTTTCTGATGGAGGCATGATCTTCCATTTTATATATGGACCACATCTTCCTTATCATTTGTCTGTTGAAGGGCATCTTGGTTCTTTCCACAGTTTGGCGACTGACTACTCAGTCTTAAGCAGTTCTCCAGGCACTTGCTGTTACATTGGCCCATTTCAAGTCTCTGTCTTATCATAGCTGATGTTTCCCTTCCCCCCTCCCTCCCTTTCTTCTTTCCTTCCTTCATCTATCTATCTATCTATCTATCTATCTATCTATCTATCATCTACCTATCTATCATCTATCATTCTTCCGCAAAGGAAAGGTTATTTTATGAGAGCAAGGATATTTTCTGCTTTTTTTTTCTTTTTTCTGCTTTATTTATTGTTGAATTTCTAGCACTACGTCAGTTAGCTCTTGCTGTCTAACGAATCATCTCTGAAACATAGTGACCTAAAACAACAAACCACTTATTTACTTGCTTATGGTTCTGTGGGACAACAATCTAGAAGTAACTTTGATGAGACAGTTTTTCTCTGCTCATCGTGGTGTCCACTGGGTTCATTTATGCATTTGCTGGCAGCATATGGTCACGTGTCCACTCATAGATATGGGGGTTGGCTCACTGTCAGCAAGAGAAATGGAGATAGCCGTGTGCTCTTTATCTGGCAGATACACCTGGGCTCATTCATAGGGTGATGGTCAGAGAGTTCCCAAGAGCAACCAGGGAGGGTAAACTCCAATGATCAATCACTTTTCTTGGTCCTGATTGCCTCATACATGCTTATATCCCCATTGGCCAAATCAATGCCCAAGCCCAGATTAAAGTAGTGGAAAAATACTTTCTTTTCTTTTCATGGAAAAAGCTTCAAAGCCACATTACAAAGGGCCTATAGGAAGGGGAAGCAGATACAAAGATGGGAGAAATTTATGACTATTTCCACAATTTGTAATAAGCACAGTGCATGGTGGGCACTGAATAAATCCTTGCTGAATGAGCAAATGAAAAGTGAACAATTCAAATCTACTGGGAGTAACCTTAAGTCCCTCACATGAAGTCTAGTTCCTGATACTGAGTATCAAGTTTATCAGGTCATGGTTTCTGTCCATAAAGTGTTCATGATCTAAGGCAGTCTAAAGTTCTGCTAGAACTTATCCTCTGGAACGTGTGCTTATAAGAGTTCCTATATCCACAGTTGCAGACACTTCAAGAGTATGATAGACATGCATGCATGGACCACATCACTAGAGGTATAAACCTACCAATCTGGGAGATGAACGACAGTGAATTCAAAAAGTCAATTGCCAATAGGCCAGGTTTTCTCAATCAGCAGTAATTTGCATTTATGTCCTTAAAGCTACCTATTTGTATATATACAGAATAGACATGCAGATGAGAGGCATCTCCAGTATGTTACAACTACCTGGTGATCTCGGTTATCTTCTAGCATTTCACAGTGGAAGACTCATGATCGTTCAGGTCAGGTTTTAAAACACATGCCACACTGCCAGCCTACAGAGATAGGGAAACTTTGGATTAAAAAAAAAAAGAGTTTGGGGGAAAAGCCTTTCACTGTTTTGCATTTCAAAATTCTTCCCTTCTTTCTCCTCATTCTCGTCTTACTTATCTCACTGGTATGAAAATCTTGATGATAACTCCATCCTTTCCAGATCCCGATAAAAATGATCTTGGACCAGGCTCGTTTACTTCTTACTTGGATTCCATAGGTGGACCCTTATTTGGAGGACGTAGGGACCCCCTCTCCCTGTCAGACAGAAGCACCAAAAGCAAGTAGCTGGAAAGCAAACTCTCAGCTGTATTGCCAATGAAGCTGCATTGCAGAGCAAGGTTCCTATCTGTAACCACACCGACCAGATACTGAGCCCCCAAAATTAGACTTCCCACCTGGTTGCAGGCTGCCCTGCACAACCACAGCCCTCTCCTCATTGGGACTTGCTCTAAACATTAAGGCCAAGATGAGCAAACCAGAATTCTAGGTTCCAGCAGAAAGAAGAGAAAAGTTAAACCAAGAATGCTCCTCTTCTTTTCTGCAAACAACCCCTTCTTTTTATTTTTTACAGAGAGAAGTCAGAATAAGATAAGAGTGGAAAATTAAGAGAAACAAGCCAAAGAGATTTCCCTTATCCCAACACCTTGAACCCACCGTAGGATTTCTAAGGTTTGCCCTGGAAAATCCAGGTTTCTCATTCCAAGTTCCCCAGAAGAGATATCAGTGCCCCTTATATATCCCCGGCTACATCAAATATAGCCATCCTTGTGTTGAATCCCATTCTCATAGGTTTGGGATTCAGAAAAACTTTGAGGCTGTCTCATACTGCATTATCTGAATTGTTGCTTCCTATGTCAGGCAAGCCTTTCTCCTGCCAGGCTGCAGCAGGGAGGGAAGAAGACAAGAACCGCATGGCTGGCTGACATCATTTTTGGCCTCAGCCACTGAGTCTTCCAATTGTGTTTTGAACTAAGGACTCCATCTCTCCAAGGTTCTTAGCTAGACTCATCAATCAAGCCAGGACTTTATTGAGAGACTCCTCTGCTCCAAGGGAGGTGCAGGCACACAGAAGTGTTGCTAAGTTGGTAGGGTTGGCTTTCATCACGCTCCCCTCTGCTTTGGGATTTATTTCAAAAGGGGGGCAGACTTACCTATCCCCCATCTCACTCACCGAACTGACAAGGATATCATTTCTGACGTGTGGTCAGTATTAACCATTTTAAAATAAAAATAAAATTCTTACCCTGTATCCAGAGGAATCTTAATACTTCAGCAGTGTGATATTCACTATCCTCAGTGTAACACACACACACACACACACACACACACACACACACAAGAATAAGTTAACAGTTGGAAATTTTACATCAGTTCCTTTTCTCCTTGAATTTAAATTCCATTCTACTTCCCACACAGAATTTTATCCTAATGTAATGTATTTTAAGCCTGAAACTGTTCTATAGAAAACCCTATTATGCTTTTTTGCATCAAAAGTATTGCATATAAATGGATATGTAACTTTTTATTGCCTGTGAACATAAGGTTGTAAGTATTAACTTGCGTGTGTGAGAGAGATATCATTAAAACTATTATTTTATACATTAATCAAAACAAATATATTGTAACTTCTGAAAAATATTTTTAAATAAATAACACTGTTAGAATGAGGCAGGATTCAACATTCTCTTTTTCTCTGTCTTTGTCTTAAAAATGTAAACAATGACAAGCCATATTTAAGATTTGTTATAACAATGCCACTCAATTCTTTGAGCTCTTTCTGAGTTATATACTAAAAATTACAGGAATTTATCATTAACAATAATGATTAATGATCTATTTATTGACAGATCAGATTTAACTGTCCCTTAATTTTATTGAAAGCAAATTTTATTAGAAACTATTTTATAAAAGGATGGATTTCCAAATTATTAGTCATTATTCGTCATTTGCTTTCTCCACACCAATAACAGCATTTCAAAATGTGTCTTTGTTTAGTGCCCTAGAGGTTTCTATTCTCTGGAACAATGCTTCTTGGTAAGAGAATAGTGTGTGATGTGGGTTTTTTTGTCAAGTTGGTCGGGGGAGAAACATCACCACTATCTCAGCCATTTTATCAGGCAATCTTCCACTTGAAGACTGATTTCCATAGGACAACACCTGCCCACAATAACACTGGTTAGTGTTATTCTGATAAACCTACTTTTTGAAACAGAAAAGCTCAGATTTGTGGTATTTGCTGATTTCTTATAAATATTCCCATGATACTAATATAAATGTACTAAACTGCAGAGATGAGGAAAGAGGCACGTGAGCCAAGAATCAAATTTTCTACTTACAGAGTCATGTTGAGTCCCTAGGTCAGTTCCTTGTAGAGACCTACAGTCTTGGAGTTGGAAGGGACCCTATGGAACATTTGGTTCTATGTCTGTTACTTGCAGGAATGCTCCCCCTCCCCTCAACATTCTCTAGAGGCGAACACATTATTTCTGGTGAAATGTCCCCAGAAATGTTGGCCCTTGCCCTCACAGTGTGTTCAGTTGCAGTTTGACCAGAGTTAATTATTTGCGTTTTCTTTATATCAATCAAATTCTATCCCAGGTTAATTGCAATAAGACCTTTCTGATCTGCCTTCTGAAGACTTCAGAATAAATCTGACCACTCTTTCATGGGGCAGACTTCAATTATTAGAGGATTTTAATTATAATGCTGTTCCCCTTTTATAACTTTCAGTGTATAAAGCAAGCAGAGGCACCGGAGCCAGTGGCTTACTTTGCAGTCCATGAGCTATGAAAGTCCTTAGTCCTTGAAGGAAGCACCATCTGATATTGTCTATAGATACAGTATTTGACTTTTGGCATTGACCATAAACATACCCATAATCACACACAGGGGAATTTAAGAAGCCATGTTGCTTTTAAATCATATCTAAATCATTGATTACCCCCAAAGCATATCTACTATCTATATAGAGAGATACCATCTTGTCTTTATTAACTGGCAGACCCTAGTAAGTTCTAGAAGTTCATTAATTTACACAGAATCATCTTCTGGGAAAGGACTGGATACAAGCAAGTTTGAATGGGTTATGACTACATATCCGGCTTTATAACCTTCTTTTTGAGTTCTTAAATAGGATCATTTACAAATAGTTATGAGTCTTTGTTTTGTAAATGGGTTTCCAGGACGTCAGGGCAAAGCAAAAAAAACTCCTGAGTAAGAGCTTGGCAGTCATGAAATTTTATCTCCTTTCAGAGTAGAAGGAGGGTGGTTGCGTTGAGCATTGCAGTGATGGAGAGAAATATATATGGATTTGAGAAGGCTCTGATAGGAGATCATTCTAGAAGCAGAAAACTTCTGGGTATTTTCAGTCAAGAGGAAGGTCTAAAACACTAGGGATCATGTGGCTAAGTTTATTTCCTAAGTCAGAAGAGCCTTCAGTTAAATTTATGGTTGCTGCTACCATACACAGATAAGGAGAGGGAGGCTTTGTTTCCTGGTAAAGTGACATGGACCACTGATGTCCATTGTACTCTTGTGTAGAACCCCCAAAGTTTATCTTGATCTTTAATGTACAAGTAAAAGGTAATGATAATTAGTGAGACGAAGGCTAGCAGGTTTTCAAAGGAGTCCTTTGCAGCAGATAGTTTCAAGGAAGTTTTTCAGCCCAAGGACTCACCTTACATATCATCCTTTACTGGATTATACAGAAGAGAAGCCAGTTTGGAAATTTTACAAATCAAATGCCTATCTATCATATAACACCAAATAATTTTTAAGCTGCCTGCTAATAATTGACTCAGGAGAGTCACAAATAGCTTACAGTCTTTGAGAAAAAAGAGTCTTTCAATTTTGCATTATGTCATAGCCTAGATAATGTGTTCAGGCACGACAAAATGGAAAAGAGTTCTTAGCAATTGTGTCCCACACATGCTACCACTGTCAACAAATAGATGAGATCAATTCTGCAGGACTTTTAATTTGAAGAACATAACAGATCATCCACATTTTATTTAAGAACAGAATCCTGAGTGATTTGGATGTTTCTAAAGCTATGTTAAATGATTCTAAGAAGTAAGAGGGTATTTTGTAAACCACTGGGGCAAACTCTTTGTGTGTGTGTGTGTGTGTGTGTGTGTGTGTGTGTGTGTATTTATTTATTATTGATTTCCCCAAGTAAATGCAAATAGATACGTGAGTCCTCCTGTCTTTTCACTTTCCTACAGCCCTAGTCCCTAATACCATAATACTGCAAGACAACTGCTTACTTTACAGTGAGACAAATCAAGTCAAGAAGACTGTACCAAAACAAACAAACAAAGAAAACCAAAAACAAAGGAGGACTTTCCAAAGACAATAAAAAATTAACATAACAGTTTAGATAGCACCTCAGTGAAAAGGAAGCCAAGTGTCTTCTCATCAGGAGTGGGACTTTCTTATTTTACCAGCCATGGAACTCCAGGCTCCAGGGAGGGGAGACATCAAAGAGTCTTTGATACCCTCTATTTTTATCTAAATGCCCAAGCCTGTGCAGAAGTTCAGCCAGAGCCAGTTGACTGCACCAAAAATCTTTGGAGGAAGATCAACTAGAGCATGGTTAGGATAAGCCTTTATTCAAAAGGATGTGAGAGGGCTCCAAAAGAACATTAAAAATTAAAAGAGAAAGGTACAAAGATTTTTAACACTTTAACAAGAGAGTCAGCAAAGTTTAGCCTGTTTGGGGAATAGTTGGACCAAAAATTAGTTCTAAAAGGAGAGGGAAATTATTCTTTCAGATGAGTAGCCTTTGGTTGGACCATTCAGGTTCATTGAATGGGGTGGGTTATCACTGTTAGGGGCTGAAGTCAATTACTTTAGGGAAGTTACACTGGGAAAACAACTATGGGGAACAAGGACGACATTAGAAGTGTGATCTCTATGCCCAAAGTTGTAGTTAAGCATTTGGTTGTAAAAGAAAGCATTATCGTTCCTACTTACTTTGGATCTCTCTCCTTGTGATTCTCTAAATGGGACTGGCATTAGTTTGTTTCTCATTCCTTTTGCTGTATAATAAGGGCCAACGTACCTCCCCTTTCCAGTATGGCTTCATCATACTCTTCATCAACTGTGACAGACAACTGGTTCCTCAAGTCTACCTCTTGGTCCACCTCTGATTCAAGCCTCTGCTCTGATGAATAGTTCCTGGGAATTGAGTCTGACTTCATCATGACTGACTTGCCTCAAGCACAAGAGACTCAGTTTTCTTTCTCTCTTTCTTTTCCTTCCTTCTTTCTTTTCTTGCTCTCTCTCTCCTACTCTCCCTCCCTCCTTCTCTCTTTCTTTCTCCCTTGAGATCTTACAACCCTGCAGAAGTCCATTTATAGTTCAGATAAATCAATGCCTTCAGTGCAAACCTCAGTGTGTGATGGAAGTCAGTAGGTAGATGTAAATGTCTATGTTTCTTAGTGGGTACCAGAGGAACTGGGCCTCTGTTGCTTACAGGTGTACTTTAGATAATGCATTCTTAAATTGCCAGCCTTACTTTCCTATTTCACTCTACCTACTCCCTCCCTCCTGCTTCTTGGGCTTTGCTCCCAAGCAAACTACCTGTACCCAAGACCTTGTCTTCTGTTTTGGGAAGAGCCCAAACTAATATATCAACCACACCTAATATATATTCACTTAAAGATTATGAATTATTTATTGAGTACATAAAATAGATCAGACAGTGTTCTAGATGCTGAAGATACAGCAGTAAATGAGACAGAAAGAAAAAAGCCCATTCCTAATGGAGGAGAAGAGGAATTTATAAATCCTCAAAAAACATTCAAAACAGAAAAATAGAAAACATATTCAAATTAAGAATGTAAATTCTGGGTGCCTGGATAGCTTTGCCTTTGGCTGAGGCCATGATTCCAGGGTCCTGGGATGGAGCCCAGCATTGGGGGGAGAGGGGGTGGTCCCTGCTCAACAGGGAGTCTGCTTTTCCCCCACCCCTTTATGCTCTCTTATGCTCCCTCAAATAAATAAATAAAATCGTTTAAAAAAATAACGTAAATTCCATGCAATCCCACGGAGCTAATATTTATATCCCATCTAGTCCTTCATAGACTCGCCACAAGCTAGACTGCCTCTCTTCTTTATTTGCATTCTATAGATGCTTTAAAAATTAAAATTTATTCTGATTATAAGAGTAATATATGTCTACCATTGAAAATTTAGAAAATACGGAGGAAGTAGAGAGAGGAATAAAAGCAAATAGCTACCTCAACCTAGAAACATTCATAATTATCATGTCCACTTAGTATCTTTCCAGGTATGTAAAACTCATTTTAGCTTAAAAATACACTTAAATACTCATATAGTAAAATTTAACTCCGATATACTAAAATGAAAAATATATGTCACGTACCACATTGTCACTTTTTTTTTTCAAATTTTCTTGGCTATCTGAATCTATTTGTCTTTTTTCATAAACTTCATAATCACTTTGACAACTCAAAAATAACCATGTTGCTGGGCTGCCTGTATGGCTTAATTGGTGGAACATGTGACTCTTGATCTCAGGGTTGTGAGATTGAGCCCCACATTAGGTGTAGAGATTTCTTTAAAAAAAAAAAAATATATATATATATATATATATATATATATATTTAAGAAAATAACCATGTTGGGATTTTGATTGATCTGCATTAAAATCTATAAGTTTATTTGGGCATACATGACGTAATAATATGCAGTCTTCTTACCAAGGAACCAAGGTATAATTTTTCATGTATCCAAACCTCCTTATATAACCTTAAGAAATTATCTATAGTCTCCTTCATATAGGTTCCAAGTGTTCTTAATACATTTATCTCAGACTGTTTTACATTTTTATTGGGTAACTTTTCCATTATATTTTAAAAATTTGTTTTAAAGAAAGATAATTGTTTTCTATGTTTGTAACTAATCAGTTTCCTGATCTTACTTTTACTAAGTCCGATACTTTTTCAGTTGTTCTGTTGAATTTTCTGAATAGATAAGATAAATTTACTCAAATGAGGCTCCTCCTCCCAACACCTCAAAAACTTCTTTCTTCTTGCTACTGTATTCATGCATTATTTTACTTCTTCCAGAAGATTTGGTGGGCTTATCTGATTGGTCAGGATCCAGGAGAGTTGATTGGATACAATAGCAATGGGAATAGTCTGATGTCCCTTTTCTATGTGTTGTATTTATCCAATTTTTGTTATCAGGGTTATACCAGCTTCAAACAAAAATCACCCCAAATTGAGAATCTTGTCATCTTTATTTTATGAAAGAGTTAAAAGAACATGGGTATTTTCTGTGCCTTAAAGGATCCATCTGTTAAATTCATGGAGGTATATTAAACCTCATAGAGGTGTTCCATTTTGTTCTTAACTGGAGAAAGCAAGAGAATAGCTTCCTTGATTATTGCCCAATTCCTTTTTTCTAATGAAGTCAATTTTAATCATTTATATCTTCTACAAACTTTATCAATTTTATTCAAACATTTTAATGGCATTTAAAAGTAATTTTAGATTTTCTCCACATGTTATGAACTCTTTTTCATTTCCAAAGGAAGATAGCCCCGTCCCCTTACCTTGCACTCTTATTCACTCTTATTCACTCTTATTCACTCATACGTTTCTTCAAGGTATACAATTATTATATAGAACCACTTTATTTTTGTTTATTAACAATTCTCTCTTCACTTTCTTTTTTTTAAAAAGATTTTATTTATTTATATGACAAATCACAAGTAGGCAGAGAGGCAGGCAGAAAGAGAGAGGAGGAAACAGGCTCCCCACTGAGCAGAGAGCCTGATGCGGGACTCGATCCCAGAACCCTGAGATCATGACCTGAGCCGAAGGCAGAGGCTTAACCCACTGAGCCACCCAGGAGCCCCCTCTCTTCACTTTCTAATTCATTCATCTTTTTTACTCTTTTCTCCTACTTAGTAATATTTTTTAATTTCCTAACTTCTTGAATTTAATAATTATTTCCTCTATATTTATTCTTTGGTATATAAAAATAAAAGTATTTATGACAATGTAATTTCCTATGAGTGCAGCTTTGATCACATCACATAAATTTGATATGTGGAGCTTTTAGAGTAGCTATTCTCTAAAAGTCTATAACTGCAGTGCTCATTTCCTCAATAATCGGAAGTTTATTTAGAATGATATTTTAGAATTCCCAAGTTTTTTAACTAAAATGTTTATGATTAATTTTCATTTTCATTGCTTTGTCTACCTATCATCCAGCTTAAGGACATCTGCTTCTTAAAAAGGTGGAATTGAGCTGTATTTTCTTTAGTATCTTTACTTACTCTACCTCTGAGTAATCCTTGCTTTCTCTGATCCCCGATCATACTTGGCTTTTATGGCCTGATGTCATAGTTCATTTATTTTCTTTTGTTTGTGTCTTATATCTGTCTCTCTAAGTCCATAAGCAGTATAAACAACTTGAGGATAGAAGCCCACATTTTATAATTCTTTGTGTCTCCCATAGCATCGAACACCTCAAACACATGAGGTAATCAATAAATATAAGAATACCACTTTGTATTTCAGGGATGGTGAGATTGACTCACGAAGAAGAGGGATCAAAAACCTTGCAAAGTAATTATGTGGTTAGCCACTTTACTAAAATACATCTACATTATACCTTCTTTTGTTCTGAAAAATACTGCTCTCCTGACAATAATCATGATTGTGGTGACTAATAATGATCTAATATGATTATCGATACTGACCACAGGTTGAGCACGTCTACATTCCAGTCCCTGCTTTTAGAACTTCATATACTGCATCTCATTCTCTAATGCTCACACTAGTTCTCCTCAGTAAATATGATAATGAGCCTCATTTCCCAGATGAGAAAAACCATGCCCAGGATCTTCCAGCTGGTGAAGATGAAGCCTGGATTAGATTTCACATTTGTCTGTTCCTTCCACTTGTGGTGCACACCAGTTTCTGCACATTTATTCTCCTGATTGCTCTCTCATTCCCTCTTTCAGTCCATCCCACGTGCAAACAGCTAAATGCTTACTGGTTTACCTTGCCAGGAACTGTACTAAAAGACAGGAACATAAATGTGAATAAAACATAGCCCCTGCTTTTGGTGACCTTCCAGAGTCCAAGGGAGCCTTTTCTTTGACATACACCAAGTTTTAAAATGTTGCAGAATGTGCTAATTGTATCTGGGCTACCCTGCAGTTTCTCTGTTTCTCTGTTCTCTGCTCCCATGATGATCAGGTGTTTACTTCAGGGTTCAACTTATCTAAGCTGATTCAGATCCTGGCTGCCAAAACTGGGGCAAGTGAAGTCATTGTATGCTCTTTGTATGTGCAGAAAGAACCCAGGGTTTTAATAGCCTTTCTCCACCCACCTTCAACTTGGTTTCCCTCAGGACAATAACATAAGCTTTAAAGCCAAAGACAATTATGACAATGTTATTATTTCTTATGGGAAAAATAGATCTTGCCAGCCTGAAGTAGGTGCCAGATTTCTGAAACATACAACAGAAACCAGTCCTGGAGGCAGGGAAGACAAGCTTCAGAAATATGTTTTATGGGGAAGAAATAACCCGGGTCTTTGTTTGCTCAGACCATCTGGTCATTTGGGCTCAGAAGAGGCTTAGAGACTCTCATCCTTAAGATCTTTGCTGCTACATGTTTTCATCCACACACCTGGCTCAGAGTCTACACAAACACCACACCACGGTAAGGTGGCCACCAGGCACTGCCTAGAGGGACAAAGCTGGGACCAGCAGATAAAAGTGAAGAGGGGCCTGCTGGAACTCACCTCTCGGATTTGAAGTCTTCCCAGGTTTATAAATTTTGCTACAAGATTTCAGCTGACCAGATCGTCCTCCCCCATGGCCGGTGCCACTTCCTACTTTTCTGTCCCTTCACTTTACTTTTTTTCTCACTGTCTAAAACTCTAATAATGCTATGATTATTCATCTATGTGAACTTTCTCTCTCAATAAAAAAGTAAGGCAGTTACATAGTTTTGTTTCTTACTATATCCGTAATGCTAGATGGTGTCCAACATAGATCTATTCGTACAACAATGGAATGGATCGTGAGGAATCGTCACGGCCAGACTACACGTTTGTGTTCATCTTGTTACTGCCACCTTCTCCAGCTTCTTTATCATCACAGTCATGACCTTTGCCATCATCAGTATGTCGGTGCGCATCGCAGATCCCATGCTGCCCTCCTCTCATCACCTCCCTGATATTCTCGGCTCTTACTCCTGTCCGAAGTGAGGTACACGGGGAAGAGGAACACCCCCAGCCCACAGATGAGGGGGCTGAGCCACAAACTGGTACATTAACTCACTTTGGGTCACAGTCTGGGCCACTTCCCTGTTTGTTCCTCTCTTTGCAAGGGTTATTTGTATATGGCTTTCTTTAAACTTAATTTTATTATTATTATTATTATTTTATGCAAAGCAATGTCATTTCCTTCTTTGTTCCCTTATAGTACGTCACACAGTGCCTGGTGCATTGGGGCCCTTCAGACTCTACTGAAAGACCAAATGGCACCAGAGTCCTCCATGATTTGGGCTCTAGCTTCCTCTGCAGTCTTCGAGCTCATACACCCCAGTACCCATCTTGGAAATTCTTGCTGTAGCCTATCACCTTTTAGCACTGATCTGCCTGTACCCTTTCTTGCACTCCTCTGATGCTACCCAGTCTTCTTATTTAATGAAAGCTTTTCAGGCTCCTCCAGCTTGAATTGACCACCATTGCCTTGAATGATATCCTACCCTATAACCATTCCTTAGTGCCTCTTTGGAAAATTAATTAAGTGTGATAGAATGTAAGCCCCTAGAGGGTGGCTGACATATCAATATTGCTCATCACTATCCTGCCCCGGCACCTGGCAGTGACCGCTAAGAGCAGGTCACATTTACTGAGCACTTACAGTATGCCAGACACTAGGTTTGTTGATGTATACAGATTATCTAATTTAATCCTCATAATCACCCTAGGACATAGCTATCATTACTGTTCACATTTTATGAATGAGAAAGTAAGGTTTAAAGTTTTTACATAAGAAGTCAAAACCACCTTCTAGCACCATCAGTAAACAGGGAACACATTCAAACACTTTTGCCAACGTTCAATCAGTGTGGATTAAATCATGTAAAAATTACATGGAATGATTGCTAGTCTTCAAGTCATTGTGCTTTATGCTTGATCTGTCTTGAAACAGGTATCTTCCACCCACCTCACCAAGTGATGCCATTGCTCCAGTGGAGGTCCCCTTCATGTCGGAGACCTCCTGCTTCTTTTGTGTTTAAAATTAAGGGAAACTGGCTTCCATATTTGTAACAGCTCTTTCTGTACCTGTTCTGATGGAAAGGTGTGGTGGGTGGTATTCTCTACAAGGTTACATGATTAACTTGTCTTTCTTCTCTAAAGGCATTTCCTGTCTTACAAAAGTTGCCCAGTGGCGAGTCTCAGCTGCTAGGAATGTGTGCCATTTTCTGACCCCTCTGTGGGCTGCCCGCACACGAATACAGTCTACAAAGGTGGTACTAACCACACAGGGTATCTCCTCCAATATACTTAACCAAGTCATAAAGCCTTTCACCTGTTTTCTTAATGTCTAGCCTAAGAACAGTAGCTTCTTACTAACCTCTCCAAACTCATAATTATAAGGATTTCTTTGTGTTCATGCCACTGTTTTTAGACTTTCAGAATAAAATGAACGTATACAATGGTAATTCTTTCCCCTTGACTCCTGCAAAAATCAAGAAGTCATAAGGACTTGGGATGAAGAGAAAGAATACACCTGCTTTGTTTGTTTTTGCTTCTTCCAAATAGGGCCCTTGTCAAAACACAGGGAGCATAAGCAGGGCCCCACAGCTCTTGAATATCCCTGTCTTGTGCCAACCTATTTAAAGGAGGGTTGGGAATCTCTTGGAGATTCTGTAGTCTAATTAGCCATCAATAATGAGTGAATAAATAAACTGACAAACAAAACTTCCATGTGTTAAGAGAAGATTCTATACCTCCATTTTACAGAAGAGACAACTGTAGGTCTGAAAAGGTTAGTTACACGCACTCTGCTCTAAAGCCTGGTGGTTTGGGGCATAGATTTTGGAATCCAGTGTCATGGCTCTGCCAGTTACCATTTACATGTCCTTGGGTATGTAACCTCTCAGAATGTTGATCTCAACTGCAAAATGGTGACAGTAAAGGCACCTATCTATAATAATAGAGTTAGAGACAGAATAAGCCATTTCTGTCTTATTCAGCTATTTCTCTAGTGCCTAAAATGATGCTTACATGCAGAAAATACTCAGAATATTTCTGTGCAATGGAGAGCAATGACTAAGTGGTTATATAGAAGTCTTCAGAAGATGCTTGCTATTACTGCTACTATTACTACTGCTACTACTACTACTACTACTACTGTCCAGGTGAATGGTAGAAGCAGGAGACAAAACCAGGTCTCAGTAGACCCTCAGATAAACACAGGCAATTCTTCCTTGGAGTTGCCCCCTCCCTCTCTCTCATTCCTTATTTCCTTCCACCACTCATGAAGAACTTCATTCCTCAACCACTCAAGTGACTTTCCTTTTTTTTTTTTAATTTATTTATTTATTTTTTCAGCATAACAATATGCATGGTTTTTACACAACACCCAGTGCTCCATGCAATACGTGCCCTCCCTATTACCCACCACCTGGTTCCCCAACCTCCCACCCCCGTCCCTTCAAAACCCTCAGGTTGTCTTTCAGAGTCCATAGTCTTTTATGGTTCGCCTCCCCTTCCAATTTCCCTCAACTTCCTTCTTCTCTCCATCTCCCAATGTCCTCCATGTCATTTGTTATGCTCCACAAATAAATGAAACCAAATGATACTTGACTCTCTCTGCTTGAATTATTTCACTCAGCATAATCACTTCCAGTCCCGTCCATGTTGCTACAAAAGTTGGGTATTCATCCTTTCTTTTTCTTTTTTTTTTATAAACATATAATGTATTTTTATCCCCAGAGGTACAGGTCTGTGAATCACCAGGTTTACACACTTCACAGCACTCACGATAGCACATACCCTCCCCAATGTCCATAAGCCCCTCCCCCTCTCCCAATCCCACCTCCCCTCAGCAACCCCCAGTTTGTTCTGTGAGATTAAGAGTCTCTCTCCCAATCCCATCTTGTTTCATTTATTCTTCTCCTATCGCACTAACCCCCCATGTTGCATCTCCACTTCCTCATATCAGGGAGATCATATGAAAGTTGTCTTTCTCCGATTGACTTATTTCACTAAGCATGATACCCTCTAGTTCCATCCACGTCATTGCAAATGGCAAGATTTCATTTCTTTTGATGGCTGCATAGTATTCCATTGTGTATATATACCACTCCTTCTTTATCCATTCATCTGTTGATGGACATCTAGGTTCTTTCCATAGTTTGGCTATTGTAGACATTGCTGCTATAAACATTCAGGTACACGTGCCCCTTCAGATCACAACGTTTGTATCTTTAGGGTAAATACCCAGTAGTGCAATTGCTGGGTCATAGGGTAGTTCTATTTTCAACACTTTGAGGAACCTCCATGCTGTTTTCCAGAGTGGTTGCACCAGCTTGCATTCCCACCAACAGTGGAGAAGGGTTCCCCTTTCTCCGCATCCTCGCCAGCATCTGTCATTTCCTGACTTGTTAATTTTAGCCATTCTGACTGGTGCGAGGTGAGATCTCATTGTGGTTTTGATTTGTATTTCCCTGATGCTGAGTGACGTGGAGCACTTTTTCATGTGTCTGTTGGCCATCTGGATGTCTTCTTTGCAGAAATGTCTGTTCATGTCCTCTGCCCATTTCTTGATTGGATTGTTTGTTCTTTGGGTGTTGAGTTTGCTAAGTTCCTTATAGATTTTGGACACTAGCCCTTTATCTGATATGTTGTTTGCAAATATCTTCTCCCATTCTGTGAGTTGTCTTTTGGTTTTGTTAACTGTTTCCTTTGCTGTGCAAAAGCTTTGATCTTGATGAAATCCCAATAGTTCATTTTTTGCCCTTGCTTCCCTTGCCTTTGCCGATGTTCCTAGGAAGATGTTGCTGCGGCTGAGGTCGAAGAGGTTGCCGCCTGCGTTCTCCTCAAGGATTTTGATGGATTCCTTTCTCACATTGAGGTCCTTCATCCATTTTGAGTCTATTTTTGTGTGTGGTGTAAGGAAGTGGTCCAATTTCATTTTTCTGCATGTGGCTGTCCAATTTCCCCAGCACCATTTATTGAAGAGGCTGTCTTTTTTCCATTGGACATTCTTTCCTGCTTTGTCGAAGATTAGTTGACCATAGAGTTGAGGGTCGATTTCTGGGCTCTCTATTCTGCTCCATTGATCTATGTGGATGATCTGTCCATTTCAGTGAGGGGAGTGTTCAAGTCCCCTACTATTATTGTATTATTATTGGTGTGTTTCTTTGATTTTGTTATTAATTGGTTGATATAGTTGGCTGCTCCCACGTTAGGGGCATAGATATTTAAAATTGTTAGATCTTCTTGTTGGACAGACCCTTTGAGTAGGATATAGTGTCCTTCCTCAACTCTTATTATAGTCTTTGGCTTAAAATCTAATTGATCTGATATAAGGATTGCCACCCCAGCTTTCTTCTGATGCCCATTAGCATGGTAAATTGTTTTCCACCGCCTCACTTTAAATCTGGAGGTGTCTTCACGTCTAAAATGAGTTTCTTGTAGGCAACATACTGATGGGTTTTGTTTTTTTATCCATTCTGATACCCTGTGTCTTTTGATTGGGGCATTTAGCCCATTAACATTCAGGGTAACTATTGAGAGATATGAATTTAGTGCCATTAGTAGCCTGTAAGGTGACTGTTACTGTATATTGTCTCTGTACCTCTCTGATCTACTACTTTTAGGCTCTCTCTTTGCTTAGAGGACCCCTTTCAATACTTCCTGTAGAGCTGGTTTGGTATTTGCAAATTCTTTCAGTTTTTGTTTGTCCTGGAAGCTTTTTATCTCTCCTTCTATTTTCAATGATAGCCTAGCTGGATAGAGTATTCTTGGCTGCATGTTTTTCTCATTTAGTGCTCTGAATATATATCATGCCAGCTCTTTCTGGCCTGCCAGGTCTCTGTGGATAAGTCTGCTGCCAGTCTAATATTTTTACTATTGTATGTTACAGACTTCTTTTCCCGGGCTGCTTTCAGGATTTTCTCTTTGTCACTAAGACTTGTAAATTTTACTATTAGGTGACGGGGTGTGGACCTATTCTTGTTGACTTTGAGGGGGGTTCTCTGCACCTCCTGGATTTTGATGCTTGTTCCCTTTGCCATATTAGGAAAATTCTCTCCAATAATTCTCTCCAATAGAACTTCTGCTCCCCTCTCTGTTTCTTCTTCTTCTGGAATCCCAATTATTCTAATGTTGTTTCGTCTTATGATGTCACTTATCTCTCGAATTCTCCCCTCGTGGTCCAGTAGCTGTTTGTCCCTCTTTTCCTCAGCTTCTTTATTCTCTGTCATTTGGTCTTCTATATCACTAATTCTTTCTTCTGCCTCATTGATCCTAGCAGTGAGAGCCTCCATTTTTGATTGCACCTCATTAATAGCTTTTTTGATTTCAACTTGGTTAGATTTTAGTTCTTTAATTTCTCCAGAAAGGGCTTTTATATCTCCAGAGAGGGTTTCTCTAATATCTTCCATGCCTTTTTCGAGCCCAGCTAGAACGTTCAGAATCATCATTCTGAACTCTTGATCTGACATATTATTAATGTCTGTGTTGATTAGGTCCCTAGCCTTCGGTACTGCCTCTTGTTCTTTTGTTTGTGATGATTTTTTCTGCCTTGTCATTTTGTCCAGATAAGAGGATATGAAGGATCAAATAAAATACTAAAAGAGTGGCAAAGACCCCAGAAAAATGCGCTGTAACCAAATCAGAAGAGACCCCAAATTGTGGGGGGGGGGGGATTGGGAGAAAGGGGATAAAAAGAGATTCAGAAAAAAAAAAGAAAAAAATTTTAAAAATAAAACAAATAAAGAAAAAATATAAAAAAGAAAGAAAAAATATATATTTTAGATAAAGTAGTCAAAAAAACGTTAAAAAAGAAAAGGGTAAAAGTTTTTAAAAATTTAGCAGAAAAAGAAAAAAGAAAGAAAGAAACATTGAAAAAAAAATTTGAATTAACCGCAAGACTAAAGAATCATGGGGAGAAAGCCATGAGTTCCATGCTTTGCTTTCTCCTCCTCTGGAATTCCGCTGCTGTCTTAGGTATTGAACCTGCTTTCCTTGATAGATGAACTTTGTCCTGGTTGGATATTTTGTTGATCTTCTGGGGGAGGGGCCTGTTGTAGTGACTCTCAAGTGTCTTTGCCCGAGGCGGGATTGCACTGCCCTTACTGGGGGCCGGAATAACTAATCCGCTCGGGTTCGCTTTTGGGAGCTTCTGTTCCCTGAAAGCTTTCCATAGAGTTCCGGAGGACGGGAATGAAAATGGCGGCCTCCTAGTCTCTGGCCTGGAGGAGCCGAGAGCCCGGGGCCCCACTCCTCAGTGCGCCCGCAGAGGACAGCAACCAATCACTCCCGTATCCCTAGCCTCCAGCCACGCTCTGAGCTCACCCAGCCCACGACCAGTTCAAGGTAACCCCGAGCTGAGAGTTCAGTCCTCGGCTCTGTCTCTGTAGCCGGCTTCTCCGTTCTAACACCTGCAAGCTCTGTGACACCCTGACACCCCTGATCCTTCTGTGACCCTGCGGGACCTGGGGCCACGCTGACCCCGCATGGGCTTCACCCCGGTTTAGCCTCTGGAGCAATGTCCCTCAGTGGAACAGACTTTTAAAAGTCCTGATTTTGTGCTCCATTGCTCCGCCACTTGCTGGGAGCCGGACCTCCCCCCTGCTGTCTATCTTCCCATCGCTTTGGATTCACTTCTCCGCCAGTCCTACCTTTCAGAAAGTGGTTGATTTTCTGTTTCTAGAGTTGCTGTTCTTCTTCTCTTCGATCTCCCGTTGGATTTGTAGGTGTTTGCAATGTTTAGATAAGCTATCAAGCTGATCTCCTGTTACCTGATGTAGTCTCAGCCTGCTACTTCTCCACCATCTTGACTCCTCAAGTGACTTTCTAAATAGATTCCCTCACTTAATTCATTCTGTACCCAATTTCCTAAAATAAACTCAATCAACAACCTTCAAGCTTTATAATTATCTTCATGGGAAAAAAACAGATTCTGTAACCTAAGTCTCAAAGTCCCTCTTTTTTTCTAGACCCACTGGCACCTTTCTTCTTCCTCTCCATGATGCTTTTATTGCAAACTGTATCTACTAGACTGAGAAGCTCCATGTGCCCCAGAATCCTACCTCTGCCTGCCCTCCATCATTCTTTCCACTGTCCTGTTCTTACCCTTTTTCTCATGAGACCAAACCTGGCTCACTCTTTAAGCCTCTATTCAATGAAATATTCCCTAACCATCTGAACCACAGCTATCATGTTCTTTCAAATTTGGCATTCCAACCTATGCTACTCCTATGGACTTTCCTTTATTTTAAAACATGCTTGTGGTCAAATTTCCCATACTACATGTATTACTGATTTTCAAACAAGTGTGACTTACTATTCCTTGGATAGGCATATGCTTGTTTTAGCTGAAGTGTAATGATTAAGCAAGCTATTCTGTGAACATCCATTTCCTCATCTATAAAATGGGAATAGTAGTACATACCTTTCTAGATTGCTGTGAAAGGGACAATAAATGTAACATGTTCCTTCCATCGAGTACCTTGCATGTAAAATGCAGTAGCTACAGTTGTTAAATATTATTTGTTTGCTAAATTTAAGTAAAGATGAGCTGTGCATGTTATAAAAATTCCAAGGAATGTTGTAATTATTTTTTTTTTCTGTTTATAAAAGCAGCCCTGTGTTCTCTTTCTTATCTTTGGTAGAACCTGATTTCTTATATATCAAGTGCCCCTAAATTAATAATTACTCCCATTTATTTGAAAAATAGAAAGCCTGTCATGACTTCCCTCATTAATAAAACTCTTTCAGCCCCCTCCCTAGCTCTGCTTTAATATTTCTTTACTATTGACCCAGGCAAGGACTAGTACATGTAAGACGCAGACCAGATGGGGCTCCAGGGTTGGAGAACCCAGACACTTCACCTCACCTTACCTCACCTCACCTCACACTTTCTGCAAGGGTGCCTCCCAGAAAGCCTGTCCAGGGTGCCTCCTTTTTTTTTTTTCCTTTTTGGTTCTGTCTGTTTTGATAAGATTAGTTTTTACGCTAAGCCTAGAAGCGGAAGGGCCAGGATAATGTCAGGAGGGGCTGGCCCTTATGCAATTTCCTATTGTTGACTAGCAATGGAACAGAGAAATCTTCTTGGCAGTTTTATGAGATTGAGATTTCTCACTCCCAGAGGCCAACGAGGAAGAGCTACAGGAGTGGGAAAGAGATTGCGATGAACTCCAGCCTTGGAAGGGATCAGTCTCACAGGCCTGGCACCATGCTTCCTGGTGCCCCTCTCTCCTGGAAGACAGAGGGAAATGTGTAGGCACTGCACACCTGAGAGTGTACCTGCTGGAGGGCTGCTTGAGCAAAGAACTGGTTTGGGCCATTAACCCTTCAAGAGCTTTACACCTTCCCCTACTATGGTCAACAATGAACATCTTAACAATGGTTTCCCACCAATCAGGGCTTGACAACTCCAGGCCACCTGTGATTCATACAGGGAAAATGTGCTCAAGTCATAGCAGAGAATATTTCTGTTATATTCATACTAGTAGGCACCAGAGAGCTGGGTTGCAGATTTAAGGTTAGCATCAGGCCTTGGCTGCCTTCTTCTAGTGGAGAAACCGATGTTTAGGATAGTCATAGTCTTAAGCTCTTGAAATCATCTATGTGAGAACCACTTGAGGTTTAAACCATTTGTGTAAAATGTAGCTTTCTGGACCCCAATTGCAGATCTTCAGAATCGAACTATCTGAGGGACTGGCCTAGAAATCTGCATTTGGCAAACTCCCCCAAGTTTGGGGGTAACTGAGGTGCCCCAGGCTGCTGAGGACTGAGTTCTTATGACCTTCCATGTTATGAAACTATGGTTTTGTTTTTCTTCATTATTCATTGCCTGGAGGAAATTGACTCCCAGTTTTAATCTGATATGGAAGAATACACACATTTTTAAAACAGTATCACTTTTGCATTCATTCTTTAACACATACACCTATTGAGCACTTTCTGTGTGCCAGGAACAATACTAGAAGCCTGGCTCTGAAGATGAATAAGACATGGTCCTTGAATTCAAGGAACTTCTAATCTCTTAAGAAAGCATATATGTGCAATTGGGTGTTAGAGGAGCTCTGAAAGAGGTCCACAAGGATAAAGCCAGGAAGGAGAGAACAATCAATTATACCTAGGGAACATGGCAGTCATCAGAAATATCTTCACATGGTGAAAGTTGTGTAGGTATTCCCAACAAGACAAATGGGAAGAAAGGTAGCATTCTAGATTGATGGGGCAAAGACTTAAATTCTAAAATAGCAAGACAGTTCCTAGGAACTGAAGATGCTTCAGGATAGCTGGAAGACAAGATGATGGGAAAAGAAGAGGAATAGAGCAATAAATGATCCCTGGGAGACAAAAAGGAGCCAAATTATAGATATCTGTGCTAAGGAATTTGACTTTTTTTCATTGAAATATACTTGGCATACAATATTACATCAGTTTCAGGTATACAGCATGGTGCTTTAAAACTCTGTACATTCTGCTACGCGCCACAAGTATAGCTACCGTGTGTCACCATACAATCCTATTACAATGTCATTGACTGTATTCCCTATGCTGTACTTTTATCCCAGGGACCTAGACAAAGAATTTGAAATTTATCTTCTAGGATTGTTCTCTCAAAGTGTGGACCTAGAGATTTCCATGATAGATTCACCCAATTGAATCAGCATTTTTAGAAGCATCCCACATGACCAGTACATTAAGTTTGGAACCCACTGTTTGTGCAGAGGAGAGAAATGATTAGGAGGAGTATTCATCAGGATGGATGATGGATGAGTTGCACTGAGTTTAGAGGCAAAGAGAGTCCTGGAGGCTAGTTAGCAGACCAAAGCAATTCTCCAGATGAGAGATGTTAAGGGATTCAGCTAATAAGGTTGGGGCCTGGATTGGAAGGTATGCTAAGAAGGTAGGATTTATAGGGCATAGTCCAAATGGAAAAAGAGAAATTTCCAAGAAGATCTTGCAGTCAAGTGCAAAGCTTAGTATTTGTTGAAAGACTTAGCCACTTATCTGGGGTCATTTCTATCTTGTGTGACAAAGAAAAGAAATGTTCTTTCATCAGAACTTTCTTTGTAAAAATCAACACCCTTATTTATTCTTGTGATTCCCATGAGTGTGCATGAAAAGCCACAGTAGTTCCAGAGCAATTGTAGGTGATATTGTGGATGGTGCTGAAAGCAACTGTCTCTTCTCAGAGACATAATTCTGCCTCATACTTCTAAGAACGATGAGATTGAAAGGTTGTTTGGGCTGCCAAGGCTTGGCATCTTAAACAACAGAAATTTATTTTCTCACAGTTCTGAAGGTTAGAAGTTCATGATCAAGGTGCCAGAAGAATTTACTTTCTGGTAAAAGCTCTCCCCTCAGATTGCAGATTGCCTTCTCACTGTGTGCTCACACGGCCTTTTGTGTGTGTGTTCAGAATGAGAGGAAGAGAGGGAGAGGCAGAGAGGGAGGGAGGAAAGAGAGAGCACATGATTCCTCTTATGTGTCTTCCTACAAGAACACTAATCCTATATCAGGGCACCTGAAGATCTAGAACACTGATTACAACAGCCTGGCTCATAAAAGACACTCAATTTTTTGTTGACTATTGAATGAATGAATGAATTTGAAAATTCAGGAATTTCAGAGAGAGGTGAGTAAAAGTTTGGCCTAGTTTTTTTTTAAACTCTCAAAAATGATAAAAAATTAAAAACTATACTCCTTGGAAAAGAATTTCAACACTGAAATTCTTCAAGATATAGCAAATACAGATTGACAGTGGTCAGTTAAAATATAAAATGTTTAGGGGCACTTGGGTGGCTCAGTGGGTTAAAGCTGCCTTAGGCTCAGGTCATGATCCCAGGGTCCTGGGATCGAGACCCACATTGGGCTATCTGCTCAGCAGGGAACCTGCTTCCTCTCTCTCTCTCTCTCTCTCTCTCTCTCTCTACCTACTTGTGATCTCTGCTTGTCAAATAAATAGATAAAATCTTAAAAAAAAAAAAAGAACACTAATCCTATTGGATCAGGGCCCCACCCTTATGACCTCACTTAACCTTCCTTAGAGGCCCCGTCTCCAAACACAACCACATCAGGGGTAAGGCTTCAACATAAGAATTTTTAGGGGACACAAACATTCAGTCCATAACATTCCACCCTGGTTCTTATCTTCAAAATGAATTCATTTAATTCTAATGAACCCAAATGTCTCAATTTAGTCCATTATCAACTCTAAAGTCTAAGGTCCAAAGTTTCCTCTAAATATCATCTAAGTCAGATACTGGTGAAACTTCAGGTATGATTCATCCTGAGGCAAAATTCCCCTCCAGTCATGAAACCATACAAATTATGTGCTACTCTAGAATGCTGGGACAGACTAAGGATAGACACTCCCATTCCAAAAGTGATACACATTCTAAGCAATTCCCAAACCAAGCAAGGCAAAAACTATTATACATCAAACCTTGATAATAGGGGCACTTGGGTAGCTCAGTTGGTTAAGCATCTTCCTCAGGTCATGATCCTGGAGTCCTGGGATCAAGCCCCACCCACATCAGGCTCCCTCCTCAGTGGGGAGTCTGCTTCTCCCTCTGCCCCTCACCCCACTCATGCTCTCTTGCTCTGTCTCTTTCTCAAACAAATAGGTAAAATCTTTAAGAAACAAAAAAAACAAAAACTTTTGTAATGATCCTTTTTGGCTTAATGACCACCTTTTGGACTCACTGGGGTGATGCCACCCCAGGAGGCCACTCCTGCCCCCCAAGTTTTCAGGTGTAAGCTGTTTGGCCTTTTAAAATCAAGGAGGTGGTCCCACCCTTTGAAACAGAGGGAACAACCCTGATGATCTCTGAATCACCTTTTAGGTGTTTCTTCCTTTTTCTTGAAAAATAGTACACATTCACAACCAAAGAGTTTTATTGTTCCATTCTTTAGAATCCAAAAAATTCAAACTTCCTTAAAAAAGGAAAAAAATATTCAGACTTCCAAAAAAATTCAGACTTCCTTAATTTTGTCCAGTCTCCATCTGGGTTTGAATCTCTTACGCACTAATTGCTGGCTGTATTGGGTTGGCAATCCAGACTGTTTCTCATTTGCAAGTTGTGTTTGTGTATTTATACCTATTTCATAGGGCTATTCATTCAGCCATCAGCTCATTCATTCAACAAATATTTATGTTTTGTTTCATAAATCACGTGGAGAAAAACAGAGTTCCTGCTCTCATGGGAATTCATATGGAAGGATACAGACAATGAAACAAACATATGGTAACAATGCTAAAGAGCAAAATAAAAGAGACAAAGAGGTATGGGAGAGAGGAGTGGTACCTTTTAGAAGGTATAGTCAGGGAAAACTCTCTCGGAATGTGACATATGGACAGAGATATGAATGAAGTAAGGCAGTGACACAGCTGAATGTTTGGGGGATGAGTATTCCAGGGAGAGTAAGCAGTGAAAGCAAGAAAGCCCAGAGATAGGATAAGACTCAACTCGTGGAAGGATTAACAGGGAGGCTAGGGCTGTAGATGCTCCAGCAAGGAGAGCCTGGAGCAAAAAAAGTGAGCAACAGAGAGAACTAATCCCTTTGCTTAGGTAGATAGCTATCTGGGAAAGGAAACTTCTAGGCAGAGGGAATAGTGGTTAAGAAGGTTCTAAGGTAAGAGGATATTACCTATGTTTGAGGAGGAGCCAGAGGACCAGAGTAGCTGGGGTAAATCCACCAAGGTACCAACTGGAAAGAGATGAGAGCAGAGGAAAAGGAGCCAGGTCATGTAGGACAGCTGAGGCCATGAAATGAACAGCAGGTTTAATTCTAAAAAGGGAGGTGTCATTGCAGCACTCTAGGCAGAGGAATGACACAATCAGAATTATAGTGTGATGGAGTCATTCTGGCTTTGAAATGGATGATATACTCTTGGGGTCAAGTATGAAACTAAGAGATCAGTAAGGAGATGAAAGCAATAATTGAGTCAAGAAATGATAAGAAATGATGATGGCTCGATCAAGGTCCTAGCAGAGGAGGTGGTGAGGGTGAGAAGAGTTCAGATTCCGGATACATTTTACAATTGGAACTGATAGGCTTCACTGCTGGATTGGATGACAGGTGAACATTTCCAGTGTACACAGTCTCTAGTTGCAAAGGGAAATGTGTTTTTCCTAGTGGACTGTGTCATAGAAGCTTTTAAACATTTTCATTTGGCAAAGAAATGGTGAGGGGAGACTTAAGAAGAGGTTCTGAATTCTGCAACCAGGGCGTCCATCTCTAGGAATGTTTGCTGAGTCATCATGGATGTTCCTGTTGATCCAAAGAACAAGCAGCTCTCATCTTCAGAAGAAATACAATTGCCTTCTCCACGTGACTCTCTCTCTCTCATGCCTATCCTACTCTTAGTCTTAAAGCAGACCAAATCTTATCCAGAAACATGACAAGACTTCCCAGCTTCTTATACTGGAGGGAAAGACTATGAGGAAATGAGAGGAGCCTGGGTCTTTCCTGATTGTAGAAAGTATGGTCAAATTGTGGCTTCTGTAGTAAAGGTTCTAGAGCAGGAGTCCATAGAAGGGGATTTCTTGGGCATTTGCATCAGGGACCATAGCTTAAACCTATGCAGAATGGAGAGCTCCCTTTTTTGGGATGAAATTTTGTTTAATGTTTTTTTCCCCATCTGGGCCTGCTTGTGGTTCCCAGGCTTCAGTCTACTAATGTCAGGTCCCACAAAACAGGGAGAAGCAAGGGCAGGTATTCAGAAACAGACCCATGTGTTCTAGGCTATAGCCGGTCTCCTGCAAGGCTGAGCTCTGCTAATGGGTATACCATATCTCTGTTCCTTCTACATGCTTCTCTCCCCACATGTCAGCTGCCGGCTCTTGGGCATAGAAGCACGACCATCTCTTTCTCAGAGCGGGCTTTTCTGTTTCCTGCCTGTTTAGGGCACGGCACCAGATTTTATTATTATTCCACGTGTTGACATTAACATTAATTTTTAAAAGATCATTGTCATTTTATATACAACAAAATCACATGAACTCAGGGAATCGTTTTTTATAATTACTGATTCAGAACTTCCTTTTCTACTGAGCAGTAATAACTTGTGCTTCTGGAGGGTTTCTTTTTCTTGACAACAGAAGTGAGATGGAAAAGGGTAACCATTCTAACATAAATGCTTTCCGGATTAAAATGCCATTTGTTGCTAAGCAAAATAAGATATCCTTACAGACCCACATTTTGTTGAGCTATGAGAGTGTTTGGACTTTTATCACCTTGTTAATTAGGAAGAGGAAATTCAGAGTAATTTAGTAAAATAGGAGCTTCTCTTTGGGACTAGGAATGAAATGATGAGGAAAATAAGATAATTACCCGCTGGGCTAGAGGGAGACAGTATGGAACTGCCCACATGAAGACTGGAAGCATAAATGAATGAAGAGCAAATAGGCTGTGACAAATGGTGGAGGCCACATTCCTGTCCTGGGACAGCTGAGGTTCACCTCTTGGTCAAACTAACTCTTATTTCTCCAGCTCCAAGCAGGGTGCCTGGTTTAGATTCAGCCCTCAATGCATATTTGTAGGTTAAATGCATAAGGGTTAACTTGGCACCAAAAGTTCTGGATGGAACAAAATCTGGCTTGGGTCTAGGATGAAAATGTGTCTTCTGTGATTTTGATTTTGATTGTGCTCTGGGACAGGAGTGGAGGTGGATGTTAGTAGTAGAAAATGAGGCTTGAGGGATCTCTCACAGATCCAGTCCAAGTCCCAAGAAAGCCAGATCAAATCATATATTTTTAGGGCAATGTCACAGCAGAGTAGTGATATGAGCTATTTATCTGCCATTCAGTTTTCTTAGACACAGATTTGCCCCTATTGGGTATACACAGACTGATATTTTCTCCTATTTCCAGCTCATAGACATATACTTTTGGTCAAAAGGTGGCCCAGGAAAAGATCTTTGGGTGAGTCACTGAGAACTCATGCTTACTACTAGAGAAAATATCAAACTCATCATCCTATATAATAAAATAAATTTAAAGTGACACCTTGTTGTTGAACTATGTGCAAAAAAGTTGTTGAACCACTCTCTCTAAGATGAATATGTGTATCTCCTCCCATTTAGCTGTAGAGATGGGCCATCCAGAACCTTCCCCAGTTTGGCCTCATTACCTAGTCCCACCAGACTTGAACCTCTTTTTCACCTCCTCTTAGGTAGCTCAATAAGACTATATTCCCTAAACAAACACTGCTCTAGAAAGTGATTGGGAAATGTTTTGTTTAGGCAAAATACCTGTAATTTGCATTTTTCTCTTCCGTCCTTATAGTCCTTATAGTATTATAATTATAATATATATTATATATTATAGTATTATATAATATTATATATATAATATATATAATATTATATATAGTATTATAATTATAATATATAATATATATAATTATATATAATTATAATATATATATAATTATAATATATAATTATAGTATTATAGTATTGGTTGAGAAAGAACAGTGAGGATCTCATAATCAGTCCTAAATCTCTATTTGATTTTAAATTTACTGCCTAGACCTGAATACTTTATAGGATAAGAATTCCAAAACTGACAGAAAAAGATACATGGCATATACCACTCCTATTCAACATTGTACTAAAGGTACAATAGCAATAATAATATGAATTGTCTAAGAAAGGAAGGGATAAATACACACATATTTATACTAAAGAAATGGAGAGATAAACTAAAAATTTAGGTAAATTTTTGACCAATAGTGAAAAGCAAGGGCCTGGATAGAAACTAGACTTCTTTGACATACTTTATTTATAGATTTTAGAGATGTTTTATTTAATTATAAAACAAAGTTTTATCTTTAAAAACGATTCCTAAAAATCAAAAGTAAAACCAACAACTAACATGATTGCGTTTAAAACTTTTGAAGGGGAGGGGAGTGGGGGGTTGAGTGAGCCTAGTGGTTGGTATTAAGGAGGGCACGTATTGCATGGAGTACTGGGTGTGGTGCATAAACAATGAATCTTGGAACACTGAAAAAAAATGTAAAATTACAATATTAAAAAAAAACAAAACCTGGTAGAATAATCACCCAGAAAGTTCAAAGTCATTTGAAAACGTGGTTAATTGACTGTGTATCTCTGGTGAGGGATAAATGAATGCTCCAACCCCCCCAAATCTTTATTATCATATCAACATTGGTGATATTATTACAAGGTAGGTTTCATATGTGTTAAAGAATAAATCCAAAGAATGTTTATGTTGATGTGTTTGAGAATTGAGACTTCAGTGATTTTGATATTAAGTAAAAAACATCAGGTTAAATACAGTCCTGTAGTTCTAAATTCAGATTGGAAGAATTAGTACAATCTCATTAAATGGTATAACTTAAAAATCATGCTTTCTTTTTTTTTTTTTTTTTTTTTACTTCTGGCAAATAAAATCACTAGAAATCATGACCAGCTCAGTAGGTGTAAGTACCACAAGTGCCCAGATTGTGATTTCTAAGTATCATTTCCATTAAAAGAACCAAGAATCCTTGGAAGAAGTGACTATTTCTAGGTTCACAGAAGAAAGTGTTCAAGATAATCCTGGGATATTTTATCATATAGAAAGTGAGGGGAATATCAAAATCAGTTAGAGTCATAACAAAAGAACTCAGGTTCTTTTAAGTTCCTATTGACCAAAGGAACAGTGTGTCCATTGTTAAGAATAAGAACTGCAGAACACTAACGGACATTAAATATGTTGGCATCCGTGAGTTCCTACTGATAGTGTTAATGAGGATGACAATGATAAAATCAATAAAATTGTTGTTGATCTTTTCAAGATGATAAAGAACTCTCCATTATTTTGAAAGCTGGTAATTAAAGAAAGAATCAAGATTTATCTTGTCTTTATTCAAAATATATACCTCAGGATGACAAAGTAGTTAATGAGAAAATTTTTGTTTTTGACATTTTCAGCTAACAATGAAGAGGGAATAAGAGAATTATAAATCACCAATTTATAACGTCTCTTGAATTAATGGTTCCAGACATGGATTATCAATGGCCGCTAACATCACAAGAAGAGGTAAGTATACATTTTTTTACTTCCTGGTGGAAGTTGACTTGTAAAACAGAACTGCAACCACAAAAGTGACAAAATCAAACCTGAATCTGATCAAACCTCTAAGTATAACTATCAATTAATAGGAAGTTAGCACTGTAGCAGAGCAATTGTTTCACTAAGTTTAGTGATTAGTTTAATTCAACTTCTAGTCTGAATGTATCATTACCAGGTAATTGGAGTATAAATACAGAAACCATAGATCTATTTGTCTTCAAGATCTCCAAAACATGGGCATGTTGTGCATGTGTGTGTGTGTGTGCATGTGTGTGTATGTGTGTGTATGAGAGAGAGAGAGAGAAGGAGACAGAGACATGAAGACAGAAGGAGAGAGAAAGACCATCATTGCATGAGTATTTGAAATTTCTCAGGAACCCTAATAAATACTTCGTGTATGTTCTATCATTTAATCCTTGCAACAACTCTGTGAATTACCTTATTTGACAGATAGTGCTCTGCAAAGTTAAGTGACTTATTTGAGGTTATAGCTGCCTGATTCCCAAGCCCATGTTCATATCCATTACAATATAATTACTTTCTTCTCTAAATGATTACAGAAAGAGTTTGAAAACCGGTGGCCTGTGGACTCAATGTGGCACGCAGACATGTTTCATTTGACTTGAAGACTCATGTAGGATTATCTATTTGTTTATTTTAGATATTTCAGATTTTAGATTTTAGATATTTTTATAATAATTTAGATTTTTAATTTAGATATTTTTATAATCCAGATCATTGGATTCTTCTGGAAAGTAAAGAGATTGGCAGAAGATGTCCCATATTCTTGCCCAATAATATACAACTCAAATGAGTAGAAGCTGCTCTTATTAATTAGTAGAAGTGCTCTGGAGTTGGCCACAATCCCCACTAATCCCTATTGATTGTTTCACAGACCAGTTTTACCTATCCTTCATTTCCTGTTGGATCCACTAGCCTCATGTGTTTGTAAATCCTGACCCATACCACAACATTTAACTAACTAAATCATTCATACAGCCTTATCATATACTGTTTTATGTCATAGTTATTAGTCTATGCATCTCATCTCTATAATCAGACTGCAAGCTACTAGAAATTTCATATTATTATTTTATATATTATAGCATAAAATGTCTAGATATCCAATGAATAAATTTAATTAGTTGACTAATGAAAAGTAAAATGGGTGGTTGCTAAAATATAGCTGGTGATTCTAGTCTTAGTTGATTTCAGAAATGCTCATTCTAATGAACTATTATGCCTTCCACAAGGAGAAGTAAGTCACTAAAAACAGGACTCAGATAGTGGGGTTCTTTGTTGCACAGTGGAAAAAGTTGGACTGAAAATATAGACTTTTTATTTTTGAAAATCCCATCTTATTCTCAAAATCATCATTCTTCATGGAACTTGGATTTTACAGCTGAAATAATCAGTTTCTGTGGGGTGTTATTACTTACACTATCTCTTCTGTTGAGAGAAAACGTGTTTTCAAAGCACAAGTTCCCAATCTTTCAAAATAAGTCATCTTGCTGGAAAATGAAAATGTAACTTTAGTATGTCCAAATGTCAGCATATAAAAGGAATACTTTCCCAACTTGTAGCTACGTATGGAGAGCTATTGTGGGCATTTCCACAGACCAGCTGCCCACAGGGATGTGTAGAACAGACAAAAGCTTTGAATGGCCCAGACCTAAAGAATGATACAACCAATATACAAGACAAACACAAGGAATCTCCTCACTTGTCTGCATTTTTTTTCTTTTCCAGTCTGTCTTTTTTTTTTTTTTTTTTTTTTTTTTGTTAACACTCTTGTACAAAACTTCTAAAACATACACAGGTTACATTATCACATGCATATACATCAAACATACAGCATCTTCCAGGCGTTTCTCCATGTGCTCTTTTTTTTTTTTCCATTTTATTTATTTTTTCAGCGTAACAGTATTCATTCTTTTTGCACAACACCCAGTGCTCCATGCAAAACGTGCCCTCCCCATTACCCACCACCTCCCACCCCTGACCCTTCAAAACCCTCAGGTTGTTTTTCAGAGTCCATAGTCTCTTATGGTTCGCCTCCCCTTCCAATTTTTTTTTTTTTTTTAGTCTTTTCGGTGGTATTATTTAAGTCCTTTCCTCACAGAGAATTTTCCAGGTTCAGCTCTGCAGTTGAATTCTGAGATCCAGGTAGGGTAGAGAGCGAGAAATAATTCCTTAATCATCCTCAATGTGCAGAGTCAGAGGTAGGAGGGGACAGACCTGATGTACCACCCCAGACCAGGGTGGGAGTGAGATCATAATGAAACACAGGACCAGGAACAAAGCTCTGGCTTAAAGTGGCTACAGTTTTGGTATAAGCAAGGAAGGTCTAATGATTACAGTTCTGGATATTATAGACACCTTTGGAACATAGGACCATGATGATGGGTACCAGGATGAAAGAAAGCAAGGAGGCATTTCCTGGGACCATCGGGATCATCAGGGCACTTTCATACCCAAAAATGGTATGAGGACTTGGCCAATTTGAGCAGACCTCTTGACCTTATCTTCTCTTCCTCATATTAGATCAAATTTTCCATGACATTCATGGCCCTTACTTATCTGATTTTAAGCTACTTTTATTGTCTTATTATTGATTTCTTCATGCTCACCATTTATGTACATGGCAGTCAAACCAAACACACAAGCCCCATACATTCCCCCATATTTTGTTTATGTTTTCTCTTTGGGATGGTCCTTCTCCCCATGAAGCATTCCTGAAATTCATCTTTTCCCTCTGGATTCTCATGCTCATGTCTCTTCTTCCATATTGTCTGGCTCCTAATGGCCATGCTGAGCCTGCCTGATTTCTTGTGCCCTGCAAGGCCAGGCACATATCTTGAGTCCAACAGACACTCCAGGTAAAGAAAGAAGTTCAGCCAGAATGAAGCTAATCCATGGGGCACCTTGCTTAATTACAATAGCCTAAAATCAAGTGGATTTGGATAATTCTTCCTTTTCCTTTATTACAGTTACCACTTTTCTTATCTTTTTAAAAAAAAATTTTAATTTATTTGTTTTAGAGAGAGAGTGAGAGCACATGAGCAGGGGAAGGGGCAGAGGAAGAGAGAGAGAATCCTAAGCAGACTCCCTGCTGAATGTGGAGCCAGTGGTGGGGCTTGATCTCAAGACCCTGAGATCATGACCTGAGTTGAACTCATGAGCCAGACACCCAACTGACTGAGCCACCCAGGCACCCCCCAGTTTTCTTATCTATTAAACACATTCAGCCCTTCACCTTTTTTCAGGTCTCAGGTTTTCATGCTGCAGACACAGAGCTTTAAATTGTCCAAGGAGGTCTCCAGAAGCCAGCAAAGAAAATGAGCTTTTTTTCCCCTAAGGTGCATTTCAAGGTTTTTATTTTTTTAATTTAAATTAAATTAGCCCACATATAGTACATCATTAGTTTCGGATGTAGTGTTCAGTGATTTTATCAATTGCATATTATACCCAGTGCTCATCACATTATATGCCCTCCTTACCACCCATCACCCTGATACCCCATCCCCCACCCACCTCCCCTTCTTCAACACTCAGTTTATTTCCCAGACTCAAGAGTCTCTCATGGTTCCTCTCCTTCTCTGATTTCTTTCCATTCAGTTTTTCCTCCTTTCCCCTGTGGTCTTCCGTGCTATTTCTTATATTCCCCATATGAATGAAACCATGTGATAATTGTCTTTCCCTGATTGATTTTTTCACTTAGCATAATATCTTCCAGTTCCATCCTCATCGATGTAAATGGTAGCTATTCACCCCTTCTGAATGCTGAATAATATTCCATTGTATATATGAGTCACATCCTTATCCATTCATCTGTTGAAGGACATTTCAGCTCCTTTCACAGTTGCTGTTGTGGACTGCTATGAACATAGGTGTGCATGTGCCCCTTCTTTTCACTACATCTGTATCTTTGGGGTAAATACCCAGTAGTGCAATTACTGGATTGTAGGACAGCTCTATCTTTTTGTTGTTGTTTTTGTTATGTTATGTTAGTCACCATATAGTACCATCATTAGTTTTTGATGTAGTGTTCCATGATTCACTGTTTTCATATAATACCCAGTGCTCCATGCAATCCTGCCCTCCTTAATACCCATCACTGGGCTCACCCATCCCCCCACCCCTTCCCCTCTGAAGAGAGGGTGAGCTTTGGTAACACTTTCATCTTGGTATCTGGGTATTGCCTGTACTTCTCCCATACCAATCCCAAGAAATTAGGCAGATGCAAAAAGTACATGAGTTCTCCATATGAATTCAGAAAATGGTTTGCAAGCCTCTTTTTTTTAAATTTATGGATTAATTGAAATAATCATCAACTTAATAAAACAATATCATATGTGAAATCTCACTGTAAGGAAAAGTCAAATATAAACTTTCATATAAGATTTGCTGATGTCGGACAGATCATCCAAGCAAAAAATCAACAAGGAAATAAAGGCCTTAAATGACACACTGGACCAGATGGACATCACAGATATATTCAGAACATTTCATCCCACAGCGACAGAATACACATTCTTCTCTAGTGCACATGGGACCTTCTCCAGAATAGATCACATCCTGGGTCACAAATCAGGTCTCAACCAGTATCAAAAGATTAGGATCATTCTCTGCATATTTTCAGACCACAATGCTCTGAAGCTAGAACTCAATCACAAGAGGAAAACTGGGAAGAACCCAAATACATGGACACCAAACAGCATCCTTCTAAAGAATGAATGGGTCAACCAGGAAATTAAAGAAGAATTGAAAAAATTCATGGAAACAAATGATAACGAAAACACAACGGTTCAAAATCTGTGGGACACAGCAAAGGCAGTCCTGAGAGGAGAATATATAGCAGTACAAGCCTTTCTCAAGAAACAAGAAAGGTCTCAAGTACACAACCTAACCCTACAACTAAAGGAGCTGGAGAAAGAACAAGAAAGAAACCCTAAACCCAGCAGGAGAAGAGAAATCATAAAGATCAGAGCAGAAATCAATGAAATAGAAACCAAAAAAAAAAAAAAATAGAAAAAATCAATGAAACTAGGAGCTGGTTCTTTGAAAGAATCAATAAGATTGATAAACCCCTGGCCAGACTCATCAAAAAGAAAAGAGAAAGAACCCAAATAAATAAAATCATGAATGAAAGAGGAGAGATCACAACTAACACCAAAGAAATACAGACAATTATAAGAACATACTATGAGCAACTCTACTCCAACAAATTTGACAATCTGGAAAAAATGGATGCATTCCTAGAGACATATAAACTACCACAACTCAACCAGGAAGAAATAGAACACCTGAACAGGCCCATAACCAGTAAGGAGATTGAAACAGTCATCAAAAATCTCTAAACAAACAAAAGCCCAGGGCCAGACGGCTTCCCAGGGGAATTCTACCAAACATTTAAAGAAGAACTAATTCCTATTCTCCTGAAACTGTTCCAAAAAATAGAAATGGAAGGAAAACTTCCAAACTCATTTTATGAGGCCAGCATCACCTTGATCCCAAAACCAGACAAGGATCCCACCAAAAAAGAGAACTACAGACCAATATCCTTGATGAACACAGATGCAAAAATTCTCGCCAAAATCCTAGCCAATAGGATTCAACAGTACATTAAAAGGATTATTCACCACGATCAAGTGGGATTTATTCCAGGGCTGCAGGGTTGGTTCAACATCCGCAAATCAATCAATGTGATACAACACATTAATAAAAGAAAGAACAAGAACCATATGATACTCTCCATAGATGCTGAAAAAGCAGTTGACAAAGTACAGCATCCCTTCCTGATCAAAACTCTTCAAAGTGTAGGGATAGAGGGCACATACCTCAATATTATCAAAGCCATCTATGAAAAACCCACTGCAAATATCATTCTCAATGGAGAAAAACTGAAAGCTTTTCCGCTAAGGTCAGGAACACGGCAGGGATGTCCATTATCACCACTGCTATTCAACATAGTACTAGAAGTCCTAGCCTCAGCAATCAGACAACAAAAAGATATTAACGGCTTCCAAATCGGCAAAGAAGAAGTCAAACTATCACTCTTCGCAGATGATATGATACTACATGTGGAAAACCCAAAAGACTCCACTCCAAAACTGCTAGAACTTGTACAGGAATTCAGTAAAGTATCAGGATATAAAATCAATGCACAGAAATCAGTTGCATTTCTGTACACCAACAACAAGACAGAAGAAAGAGAAATTAAGGAGTCAATCCCATTTACAATTGCACCCAAAACTATAAGATACCTAGGAATAAACCTAACCAAAGAGGCTAAGAATCTATATGCAGAAAGCTATAAAGTACTCATGAAAGAAATTGAAGAAGACACAAAGAAATGGAAAACTGTTCCATGCTCCTGGGTTGGAAGAATAAATATTGTGAAAATGTCTATGCTACCTAAAGCAATCTACACATGTAATGCAATCCCTATCAAAATACCATCCATTTTTTTCAAAGAAATGGAACAAATAATCCTAAAATTTATATGGAACCAGAAAAGACCTTGAATAGCCAAAGGAATATTGAAAAAGAAAGCCAACATTGGTGGCATCACAATTCCGGACTTCAAGCTCTATTACAAAGCTGTCATCATCAAGACAGCATGGTACTGGCACAAAAACAGACACAGAAATCAATGGAACAGAATAGAGAGCCCAGAAATCGACCCTCAACTCTATGGTCAACTAATCTTCGACAAAGCAGGAAAGAATGTCCAATGGAAAAAAGACAGCCTCTTCAATAAATGGTGCTGGGGAAATTGGACAGCCACGTGCAGAAAAATGAAATTGGACCACTTCCTTACACCACACACAAAAATAGACTCAAAATGGATGAAGGACCTCAATGTGAGAAAGGAATCCATCAAAATCCTTGAGGAGAACACAGGCGGCAACCTCTTCGACCTCAGCCGCAGCAACATCTTCCTAGGAACATTGGCAAAGGCAAGGGAAGCAAGGGCAAAAAATGAACTATTGGGATTTCATCAAGATCAAAGCTTTTGCACAGCAAAGGAAACAGTTAACAAAACCAAAAGACAACTCACAGAATGGGAGAAGATATTTGCAAACAACATATCAGATAAAGGGCTAGTGTCCAAAATCTATAAGGAACTTAGCAAACTCAACACCCAAAGAACAAACAATCCAATCAAGAAATGGGCAGAGGATATGAACAGACATTTCTGCAAAGAAGACATCCAGATGGCCAACAGACACATGAAAAAGTGCTCCACGTCACTCGGCATCAGGGAAATACAAATCAAAACCACAATGAGATCTCACCTCGCACCAGTCAGAATGGCTAAAATTAACAAGTCAGGAAATGACAGATGCTGGCGAGGATGCGGAGAAAGGGGAACCCTTCTCCACTGTTGGTGGGAATGCAAGCTGGTGCAACCACTCTGGAAAACAGCATGGAGGTTCCTCAAAATGTTGAAAATAGAACTACCCTATGACCCAGCAATTGCACTACTGGGTATTTACCCTAAAGATACAAACGTTGTGATTTGAAGGGGCACGTGTACCCAAATGTTTATAGCAGCAATGTCTACAATAGCCAAACTATGGAAAGAACCTAGATGTCCATCAACAGATGAATGGATAAAGAAGGAGTGGTATATATACACAATGGAATACTATGCAGCCATCAAAAGAAATGAAATCTTGCCATTTGCGACAACGTGGATGGAACTAGAGGGTATCATGCTTAGTGAAATAAGTCAATCAGAGAAAGACAACTATCATATGATCTCCCTGATATGAGGACATGGAGATGCAACATGGGGGGTTAGGGGGATAGGAGAAGAATAAATGAAACAAGATGGGATTGGGAGGGAGACAAACCATAAATGACTCTTAATCTCACAGAACAAACTGGGGGTTGCTGGGGGGAGGTGGGGTTGGGAGAGGGGGAGGGGGTTATGGACATTGGGGAGGGTATGTGCTATCGTGAGTGCTGTGAAGTGTGTAAACCTGGCGATTCACAGACCTGTACCCCTGGGGATAAAAATACATTATATGTTTATAAAAAAAAAAAAATGGAAGGGGAGGTGAACCATAAGAGACTATGGACTCTGACAAACAACCTGAGGGTTTTGAAGGGTCGGGGGTGGGAGGTTGGGGGAACAGGTGGTGGGTAATAGGGAGGGCACGTATTGCATGGAGCACTGGGTATTGTGCAAAAACAATGAATACTCTTACGCTGAAAAAAAAATAAATTAAAAACAAACAAACAAAAAGATTTGCTGATGTCATTCTGCAGAAGGATGAGAGAACTTGGACCTCTATTACTACTAACAAGTCGCAAGCTGTTTGCCAATGGACATGACTTCATAAGGGGAGGGATCAAAGAAACTGCAGGAAGGGAGAGTTCTTTCTCTAACCTTCAGGGTCTTCCAACTGCACTAGGAATTCAGTTTACATGAGACAGATTAACAGGAGGAAAAATCCCAAAGTCTTATTATGTGTGCACAGAGCCCTGTACTGAAATTGAAACCCAAGAAATGACCAGGGCAGGTAGTTTTTATACATTTTAGACAAAGAGACAATAACTGTGAAGAATTTAGACAATAAGGAAAATATGTACTTGAGAGCTTTCATAAGTAAGGAATTCTAAGTGGAATTTGGGCTGAAACAGTATATTAATAAAAAAAGGAACAAGGTTCATTTCTGCAGTTCTCTCAACTTTAAAGTTCCTATCCCTGGCGATAAAAATGTCTTTTTACTTCTTTAGTACAGGGAGGGTGTTCTTCATATGGGAGATTTGTTTTCTGTTTTCAGGGGGACTGGAGAGGATTTCATGGTCCTCCCATCAGTTGCTTGCCAAGTAACTTCAATTCAAAAAAATCAATATGCCATTGAGGTACATTTGGGGGGCAGCCTGTCCTACAAAGCCAACCCGAGAAAAAAATCATCAAACAAAGAGTAGAAAATAAATCTTTTTAAAAGTACACATCATTCAGTTGGACATTAGACTTCTAAAATCTCTTTTTGTTTGGTATAAATTCTCGATTTCAAGCTGATAAATTATCATTTTGCTTAACGGTGTCCTTGTTTTAAGCTGTCTTGTGTTCTGGGCTGCATCTTAAAGATAGCATAACCAAAAGCCTTGTCTGTGCAGGCAGTGTTGCTTTGCTCCATTTGGAAATAAGAAACAATACATAGGTTTGAGTAAAGGAGGAAGTAATGAAAAGAGCATAGACCTCGAAATTCTCAGATCTGGGTATTGCCTAGAGATCTACCCCTTGAGATGTGTGGCCTTAGGCAATTTACTTAATTTTACTGAGCCTTGATTTCAATAAAATAGGTATGCTAGTAACTGCCTTGAAAGATCATTATTATACATGTACACTATATGTGATGCTTCTTTTTAAAAATTTAATTTTATTTTTTCAGTGTTCCAAGATTCATTGTTTATGCACCACACCCAGTGCTCCGTGCAATACGTGCCCTCCACAATACCTATCACCAGGCTCACCCATCCCCTAACCCCCCTCCCTTCCAAAACCCTCCATTTGTTTCTCAGAGTCCAGTGTCTCATGGTTCATCTCCCCCCTGATTCCCTCCCCTTCATTTTTCCCATCCTTTTCCTAAGGTCCTCCATGTTATTCTTTATGCTCCACAAGTAAGTGATGCTTCTAAAGGAGCTGCTTTTCAGTGAATAATTTTCCTACCCCTCCTCCACACTTCCAAAGGGGAATATGAGATAAGAAGAGTTACTAAATCAAAAACAACATCAAGTAAGAACTTCCCATTTTTGTCTATAGATTTTGATTAAAGAATATCAAGAAACCATCTTCATTTCATCTCATGCATTAATTCATTATTGTAGAAAGGGGGAAAAAAAGTGCATCTAACTTCCTCCCATTCCCATCTCTGATCTATGAGCTTCCCTGGATCCAGGCTGGATCCTGGGCTCTGGATTCTGGCCTTACCAAGGTGAATCTAGGTGAGAGTCTACAGCAACTTCAGAGATCCCCAGAGAACTGAAATGTTGTGCATTCTGGGAAAACTTTGGCCCAAGAAAATATGAACCAGAGGTTAATACATAGGTATTTCTGGCGTACTTTTAGTCATCAAGAAGCTAAAGACACATTGAGCAACTGGAAAAGCCTTTTCTGGTTTTGAGGCTGGACTTGCTCAAGGACATGGAGGGCATGGCAGCCCACAGGGCATAAACTAGTTCACTGCCCATTCCTTTCAAGATTGCTGTCACAATGTGAGACCTGCTAAGCTAACAAAACAACTCCTCTATGGGGACACAAGAGCCAGGATGAGAAAGGTCAAACAGAATCGGTGTGTAGCAATACTGAACTATGGAACAACAAGGTGAACAAAACTGAAATCATTTAAGGAGCTTCAGATACAGCACAGAAAAATATGATGAATTCGTAATTTTTAAACTAAAAATTTCAAAATATGAGCTGAGTTACCAACAATGACCAAATAACTCAAAAATTTGTGTAGACCCATGGCCGCAGAGATTGGCAAAGCATGCCAAGATCTACTGTTGAAAAGGTACCAAGAACAGATGGGCTCAAGAGTGAATGCTCTTTAACTTAAAGGAAGAAATACTTCTAAAGTTATTTAGGCTTTTCTTTTATAAAAATGGAAATGTCCCCACCTCATTTTATGAAACCAACATTATACCCAACATTCATACCCATTTTATGAAACCAACATTTTACCCAACATTCATACCCAGCCTGATAGATACAGTACAAAAGAGAATTCTGCAGGCTAATCTCAATCAAAATTTAAAATCTAGTATCTAAAGCTATTAGCAAAGAGAATCTGAGAGCGTAGCGAAAAATACTACAATATGACTAAAAAGATTTATTTTGGGAAATGTGTAGAAAGTTCAAGCCAGAAAAGTCTCAATATGTTCACTTTATCAATTAATAAAGGACAAGATACTTATAAAATTGCCAGTGTCAGATACAGGCATTTGGTAATATATAAAGTCCTTTCTAAAACTTACTGAGTGTAGGGGCGCCTGGGTGGCTCAGTGGGTTAAAGCCTCTGCCTTCAGCTCGGGTCATGATCCCAGGGTCCTGGGATCAAGCCCCGCATCGGGCTCTCTGCTCCGTGGGGAGCCTGCTTCCTCCCCTCTCTCTGCCTGCCTCTCTGCCTAGCTGTGATTTCTCTCTGTCAAATAAATAAAATAAAATAAACTTACTGAGTGTAATAGAAACTAGTTAATGAAGCAACTTAAATAAAATATTTCCCCAAACCCAATAGCATATAATAGTCTAAAGAGGAAAACAACAGACCATTTATAATAATAACAGGAGATAATACAGTGCCTACTCTCAAGATTATTGATCAACATTGTCTTGGCAATTTAAAAAAATACCATAAGATAAGAAAATAAGATAATGGTTATAAACATTGGAAGAGATATAGTTATCTATGTTTTGCTGATAATGTGATTGTGATAATGTGACCCAGAAAATCCTAGAGACCGTAGGAAAAACTCTGAAAGTAATGTGAGCATTTGGTAGGCACCTAGATATAAGATAATTACATTCATATAACTAACACATACACACACAAACTGACACCCCTACATATACATACGTGTCTGTATCTCCCATAAGCTGAACTTAATGTCCCGTTCATGAATATATGAGAGTGGAAGGAACATCATTCCAGAGAGTCATTCAAGGAACTCAGGCTGATAGAGTTTCTGCCAACTTTATTTCAAGACTCCGAAGGTTGCTTGAGGTGTTAAAATCTAAATGATGGCTAGAGAAAAAGAGAAAGCCTGGGATATTTTTGAGTCAGTCCTGAAGCTAGTGAACAACACTTCTAGCACATTCTGTCTGCCTAAAGTCAGTCATTTGGAACCATGCAGATAGAAGGGAATCTTGGAATTACAGTCCTTGCAGGGCTGGACATCTATTCCCCGGGGATAACTTTTCACTCTGGAGAGAGAACAGAAATCTTCAGGGGATGGCTTACCTCTATGTTTTAGGTAGGCACTATTATTTCCATTTTACAGGTGAGAAAACAGAGGCACAGGAAGTTTAAATAGCAAGTCCAAAGCCATCTAGGCAGTAGCAGTAGATACAGGACTTGAACCTCAGTAGTCTCATTCCAGAATCCATGGTCTTAACCACCATGTTACATTAGACTATATCATAGAGCTTTTGTCTATTTTAGAAAAAAGCACCGAGAAGTAGAGGTAGGAAAAAAATTGTCTGCACTGGTGGAAGAAGCTACAAAGTTATGAGGCATGTGTTTAATAAGAAAGACAAAGGTCCTATGTCAAGAAAACTATAAGATGTCATTGAAGGACATAAAAAATGAACAGATAAAAAAGCACTGCATATTCTGGAATAAAACTTAATAGCATGAAAGTGTTGATTCTCCTAGAATTAATAACCCCAAAAATTGCATTTAAAAAAATTAGATAGACATTTATATGAAATAACAAATTGCTCAATATTAGTCTACAAAAACACAATATTGGCAGGGTGGGGTGGGGAGATTGCCCTGCCATCAAATTAAAATGGAAATATCAGAGAAATAGGTAAAGTAAAATAGAGAATCCTGGAAAAAAACTCTCACTATATATTAAAATTTGATAGATGTTAAAGATAATAGTTTGATTCAGTAGGAAAGGATGAATTATTAAACAATGGTGATAATATCACTGCTTTTCCATGATGAAGAAAATAACATTGGACCTTTATATTTCATCCCCCCTGAAAATAAATCCGGATGAATGAAAGTCTTAAATGTAAATAACAGAAAGTTTAAAAAAAAATCAGTAAAAATCAAAGAGATTTTATATTCCATCTAAAACCAAGAGAAACTTTGTTAACCAAGACAAGAGATCACAACTGTTAAAAAAAATAAACATACTTGCTTATACAAAAATAATGTGCAAAATTCTTCCTGTATAGCAAAATATAAATCAATAAACAAACTGTGTATGGGAAGGAGAAGCAGGGCAGCCAACCAAAAATTGACAGCCTTAAATATATGTAAATAGGTCTTACAAATTGACAGGAAAAACAATTGAAGAGAAAAATCAGCCAAAAAATAAGAATAAACAGTTCAAAGAAAGAGAAATCCAAATGGCTGGCACACACATTTCAGACTTTTCCCACTCACTAGTGGTCAGAGAAATACAAATTAAAGTAACATTGAAATGTCATATACCTATCAAACTGACAAAAATTGTAAAAGCCTCTATTACTTATTCCTGTTGGAGAATTTAAGTATACATTCATCCATTGCTGATAGAAATCTGAATCGCTCAGTCCTTTGGAGAAAGCAATCTGAAAATATCTATTTAAAAATGCACCCTCTGACCAGGCAATCCCATAGAAATAAGCAAATCACGTCTCAAGATATAAGTGGTTCAATCCATCATAAAAATAAAGTGAACTTGTGAGCTATAATATTTTTGAAAAATGAAAATGATACATTTATTTAAGTGACTGCTCTCCTTTCATCAGTGAAGAAGATCTGACAGCCATCACTGCCATCCTCCATCTAAGTCTGAAGTGTCAAAACTAGTGTACCTCTGTGGTTCAGGGGTCAGTGCTCCGTTAAGGCTAATTTGGGATAGGTCTTCCATATTTGGCTTAATCTTAAGGCATCTAGACCTCTAGGTCCAAGCTGAGATGATGAAAAAAATGTTTTCCCTGTTAGGTTTGGGACAGAATGGAAGGGTGTGTACAAGGACTACCCTCTGAACTGTCTCCATGGAAAATGCCGGAAAGAGGTACATCAGGAGGCGAGAACAATGTAGGAATATTACGATAATAATTTACCTTGCTGCTTGTGGTCCATTGTGGCAGTAATGGGCCCCATTTTGTTCAGACTGCCCTTAGGTAGTCTCCTCCCACACCAACTCTGAGCTTGGTCATGGGCCTTGCTTTGGTCAAGCAAGGAGAGACTTGAAAAATGCTTAAATATTTGGGCTTGCTTTCTCTTGTTGCCCTTGGGAGCCCTAAGATCAACACAGTGTGAATGTGATTAATCCAGTCCACTGGATGATGAGTGACATTTGGCCTCATTACCCTAACAGCCAGCCAACCACCAACCAACTGCCAAACATATGAATGAGGCCATCAACCACTAGCTGATGGAAGATGCCTGAGTGAGCCCAGATGAGATCATCATAACTGCCCAGGGGGGCACAGCTCAAAATGTCAACCCACTAAATCTAGAGCTAATGAAATGGATACTATTTTAAGGCACTAACTTGGGGAATGGTTTGTTACACCACTAAAGCTGCCATACTACCAATGGGCCAGGAAACAAAAATGTCATAAAACTTGAGAGTCTTTCAAACATCCATGTTTTAAAGTGAGAAGTTTATGTGAATATAAGCAAGTGTAAATCTGTAGAAATGTATGTGAGTAGAGAAATGGTAAAACAGAAACGAGTTAGGAAAGAAAGGCAAAGCTGACATGGAAATAAGGATATCTAATAACATAACAATAAAAAAAGAATATCTAATCAAGTTGATTCAACTTGTGAAAGAAAACAAACTGACATATAAAATAAAAAGCATTGAAAAAGTGTGACTGCTTAGATTGTATTAATAATGGAGTTTGATTATAAGCCTATCTAAATCTCAAATATTAAATTAAAGTAGTTCTAAAGACATATGGTACACTAGATGTAAGAACAGAAGAACTGAATTATTTTTTTAATTGAATCGTGTTTGTAAAAATCCAAGCCATACCTAATTAGTCTGAATGAGTGCTTAAGATGTACAGCTTGGAAAGAATTGTTTCAAATATGAGGCATGTAGCAAGGAGCTAGGGAATGCTGGTCAGTGGAGATCAACCCAAATGAAATCCACTGCCTGCTGAAACAGGCATCATGAATTTCTCGGGAGCTTTGTTTTTCGTTGCTGTCATCAACGAGAAATAATTTATTTCTCTACCCAACTCCTTGTCTTATTCTCCAAGGATCACTTTCAAAAGCCTTTAGTAAGTACTTCGGGTAGACTCAAAAAGATAAGACCCATAGTTGAAAGAATGGTGTCCAACCTGTGGTGGGTATGGAATCACACCCTGTCCCCAAAAGATTCCTCAGGAAAGGAAAAACACCACTCTCCAGGGACATACAGGTCATGCATTTGAAAGCACGGACAGTACGTTATCTGTGGAAACTTCCTTGATGTCCTGGGAAGGTAGGCATTCTGCCTTTGGGTGGATGAAAAACTTCCAACCCTGCAAACTGGCCAGCACCCTGACTCTTGCCCCCTAGGTGTTAGTGGATCCAGATATCAGCAAACAGCTCCAATTGCTAAGAGGCTGGAAAACTTGCTCTTAATTCTTGATTCTCCACTAAGACATTAGTTTGAAAAGCTTGGTGAGAAGTTCTATTGCTAATAGAGGTTCCTCATCCCAAATATCACCTTTAGAGCCCCCCAGCAGATCCCAGGCTTTCCCTGTGCCTTGAATGCCATTGCAGAGATGTCCCTGCCTGCCCTCACTTTTTTTTTTTTAAGATTTTATTTATTTATTTGATAGACAGAGATTGCAACTAGTCAGAGAGGCAGGCAAGGAGAGAGAGGAGGAAGCAGGCTCCCTGCTGAGCAGAGACCCTGGGATCATGACCTGAGCTGAAGGCAGAGGCTTTAACCCACTGAGCCACCCAGGCGCCCCGCCTGCCTTCACTATTAACTAACACTCTCTTTCATTTTTATCAGTCCACTTGCCCTTGCTGTCCTGGGCTCCCAATAGCTCTATGACAACAAACGCACTTTTATAAATCTGGGAACAATTGTTTTGCTAAATTAATTTGTTCTGCAACTGCAGACCTAAAAGCTCCTTTGAAGGAAAACAAAAGAGCACAGAGAGCTGGATTTTAATTTTCGGACACACAGACCATGTTCTCCAGAAATTTAATTTTCTAGATTAATGAATCATATCAGATATTGTAAATTAGAAATTCCTTTTACAGCATGGAAAACAATGCAAATAAATTGAATCTACTTACTGATGAAGACATTGCTGTAGCCACGTGTCACACACACTTAAACATGGCTTTGTGTATTTTAGGCTGCATTGAATTGGTTCTTTGCAATTAGAAATCCCCTTTTTAGCTTCTCATCAGATTCGTCTCTAAAAGGACTAGGGTTTCCTCACTTCCTCCCCTCCCCTCCCCTTTTTTAGAACTTAGGAAGGATCTGAACTATCTGGAAATGCTGAAATATCCAAAAATCCAGTCCAACAGGCTCTTTATGCAATAACAATAATACTTTACATCTATTATTGTATCATTTCCAAAGCATGACTACACATGTGATTTTATTTGGTCCGCATTAATTTCTAAAGCGTGTTCAGAGAAGCAGTGATTGGGAAAACTAGCATTTTATCTCCATTTCAAGAACAAGAGCCTTTAGGAAGAAAGCTTATGGATTAGCTGGCCACCAGTGGAAAGATTGCAGAGGCAGCCTTGTTCCCTCTAAGCTAGCTTACTCTTTCCTACAGCCTGCAAATTAGGCTTATCAGAGTTACTAACTCATTGCAGGGAAAAGAGCTTTCTACCACCTTTCACAAGCACTTCTGCTCTCTATTGGAGAGATAGTTGGAAGTTCTAAGGGCAGGATGTCAGAAGACCTGGCCCCATCCTCAGCCTGTCCTGAAACACCTGTATTTATTTTTAGACCCAATGTCTTAAAATGGGAATAAGGTTACCTCCTATATTCACGAGCTTGTTTTGATGAAAAAATTAAATAATGGATAATAAAGCCTTCTGTGAGCCACAGATTACTACATACATGTCAAAGGCAGGATAGCAAATCTGAAAGAAGGGGAGGCTTCCTTCTCTGAGGCCCTGGTCTAGGCTCTGGAGCCAGACGGTACACAAGACGGTTTAGATATAGTATCTCATTTAACCTTTACACCAGGCCAGGGAGCTGAGTAGTATTAGTATTAAGTCCCCTAGTTTCCTCCCTAAGTATTTTAAATTATGAAATAATTTGAACATTTTATAATAAAAAATATACTAGTTCAGAAAATATAGCACAAGCATCTTCCCCACCCAGATCTGCAGATGTTAACATTTTACAAATATTCTTGAGATGTCTCTTTTTCTCTCCAAGAAATAAAATGTCTCATTGGGAAGCCTACTTCTCCCTCTCCCACTCCCCCTGCTTGTGTTCCCTCTCTTGCTGTGTCTCTCTCTGTCAAATAAATAAATAAAAATCTTTTAAAAATTGAACAATTTTTTTAAAAAAAGTGGGACCACCAGCTTATAGAATGTGAACATCTTCACCTTTAAAAGGTGTTGCCAATTTCTGTCCCAAATGTAATAATCACTCAGTCACTTTTCTGTCACCAGAGTATGAGTTCCCACACATCACATCTGTGCCCACACTTGGGGTTATCAGAGTTTTAAATATACACCCGTCTGACAGACATAAAATGGCACTTCATTGCTATTTTAATTCCTCTTCTTTTTCTGTCCACAAAAATTCAAAATTAACTTATCCAAAGTCTATCTATGGAGGTTTCAGACGATGAAAGTATTTGAGAAGTTCAGTTCTGGTCTGATCTAAGTCTTCTGTGGATCCAGGAAATTTTGGCAAAATGGAGGTTGGGAAAGCCCTCACTCACATCTCTCTGAAGGTTCAGAGTTACTTTCTCTTCTCAAAACCTTGAGCCTGATCACCTACTGCCTGAAGCACCATAGAAGCTTCTAGACTGGCCCCCTTGCCTCCAGTCTGTATCACTCGGTTTGGACACAGGACATTCAATGAGTGTTTAATGTGAGCTGAATTGTGTTTCCCCACAAGTTCATATGTTGAATCCTTGATGTGAGGATTATTTGGTGATGGGGCATCTGGGAAACAGGTTTTAGATGAGATCATGATGATGGGATCCTCACAATGGCATCAGTGCCCTTGTCAAAAAAGACACTAGAGAGCTTGATCTCTCTTTCTCTGTCTGTCTGTCCTGTGAGGACACAGTGAAAGGACCCAGTTACAAGACAGGAAAAGAGTTCTCACCCATGAACAAATCAACCACAATCTGGGTCTTGGACTTTCTAGCCTCCAGAAATGTGAGAAAATCAGTGTCTGCTGTAGAAGCCAGTATTTTGTTATGGCTCCCCAAGTGTGCTAAGATAGGGGTTAAGAACTCAGATCCTGGAGCCCGATTAGTTGACTTAAATTGCAGTTCCCCAATTTACCATACCTGTGTCCATAGGCAAGTGTCTCAAGTCTCCTGGCCTCAGTTTCCTCATCCATAAAATAGAGATCTTAATAGTTTCTATCTCACAGGATTGTCAAGGTGTTAAAATGAGTACCGAATGTGAAATACTTAAACCAGTGCCTGGCAGTTGAAAGTCTCAATAAATCATACCTAAGATCATTATTTACATTATTAGACAGGAGCTTTTGTTAGTGGTTCCCATGCTTAATTACTTCATGTTTCCCCACTAATACACTATAAACCATAAAATCAAGGCTTCCTAGCATTTGGACACACCTTCCTGTCTAGATTTATATGTCATCGCTTCTTGGCCTTTTGGCTAAGATCAAGTGTAGATTTATGTGTCATAATGACCTCCATGAGCCATCTGCCAGTCACACCTGTTTGTACACTGTCCTCCACCAGTCTGTGGGCTTCCCTGCATTTGTCTTTGAACTTGCCAACTCTGCTGCCTAGAATCCCCTGTTCTTCATGATTTTCTCTACTCACCTAAGTCCTATGCAGCCTTTGAGAGTCTGGTCCAAATCTCCTGTGTCAGGTAGAATAAGGCCCCCTTTACTTGTCCACATCTTCATTCCTGAAACCTATGACTATGTGGCTTTTGGGACAAAATGTGATTAAGATGAAGGATCTTAAGATGGGAATATTTTCCTGGGTTATCTGGGCGGGCCCAATGTAATTAAGTCAGTTCTTATAGGGTGGGAGGGTCAGAGTCAGGAGATGTGATGACAGAAGCAGAGGTCAAAGTATCACGAGACCACAAACCAGCAATGTAAGTGGCTTCTAGAAGCTGGAAAAGACAAGGAAACAGATTCTCCCCTTAGAGTTTCTGGCAAAAAGGCAGCCATGCTGATCCATTTCAGACTTCTGATCTCCAAAACTGTGTTGTTTTAGGCCACTAAGTTTACATCAATGACAGGACACTAGTATTATCTCTCCTTGACCATGGAGCCTACCCTAATTGTTTCTCTTAGCCCTCTTGGCAAATGTGTCTTTATGGCTTGATTTGAACCCATGCCAGTCATTTACCGTCAGCCCTCCTTCCCACCCTCAATGCTGACTTCTATGACCAGTAACACCACCTGTGGGGCACAGGTGGGAAGATGGAAAGTGGCTCTTGGCCGTGTCTTGCAGTAGCATCAGGAACCACACTGGTTGCTGGAGCTGTTGGTGGGAGTGACAACGGCGGCTGTAGCAGCAGCAGTCCTGGGAGTTGTGCTCAGGCAGCTGAGCTCTAGCAGCAGGAGCTTCAGCAGCACTGCACACTGGCCTCCAGGCTGAGTTTTTGCTCTGAAGATCTAGAAGCATCCTTCTTTCCTCCAAATACTATGCGTAATTTTATCTTCCCCTCTTCTAATAACTCCAGCCCTTGAGATACCCTTGAAACCAATTCCCATCCTAAAGATCTCCTGCGGGGCGCCTGGGTGGTTCAGTCAATTAAGCATTTGCCTTCGGCTCAGGTTGTGATCTCTGGGTCCTGGGATGGAGTCCCATGTCAGGCTCCCAGCTCAGTGGGGAGTCTTCTTCTCCCACTCCCTCTGCCCCTCCCCCAAGCTCGTGCTCTTTCTTTCAAATAAAGACATAAATAAATCTTTAAAAAGCTATCTTCTGTTTAATATACCCAGAGTTATTTCTGTTTTCCTGATTGGATCGTGGTGGATAGTTCTTCACATATTCTTCGATATTTAAGATGTATTTTTGTGTGTGCATGTTTTATATCCTAACACTAGTCGATACATTCTTTAACAACAAGGACAGTATCTTTACTGTGAGGGACATAACAACGTAATGGGAGAGGTAGGATATATTGTGTTAATGATTGGTAGATGCCACATCATACCCCCAAATCAGAGTGGCATAATGCTATAATAAAGGGTACCATGCCACTTAATGACTAAGGGATTCAGTCTCCCTCAGTCCGTGACATGCCATATCAGCATATGCCTTCCAGGACAATGCAGAGAGGCATGAAGAAGTCTCACCAAAGCATAAGCATTCTGGTTCAGAAATGACTCATCATTTCCCGTTCATTTGCCCCAATGCAACGGCAAAGGACTTTAGGAAATATAAGGAACACATTTTTTTTTTTTAAACTTAATGTCTCAGCCATAAGGAGATTTTCAAACCAGACAGATTAGGGTTTAAATCTGCATTTTGTCTCTTACAAGCTATGTGACCTGCTTCGGTTTACTTAAACCCTCTAAACATTGATTTTCCATCTATAATAATTCCCAGCCTACAGGGTGGTTGTAAGTTTTCCTTGAGGGGATGGCCCTGGTGATAGAAATGATGATGATGAGGAGGAGGAGGAGGAGGAGGATTGAGAATGCTCACAATATGCAGGCACATGTGCCAATAACTTTATATACATAACCTCATCTCATTCAGTTCTCAGAATATTCCTACAAAGTACTAAAATATCCCCATTTTACAGAAGAAACTGGAGTACAATTGTGAACTTGCTTTTAAGAGCACACAGCTAGAAAATGACAGCTGCTATTTGAATCATAACTATCTGACTTGAAACTCCTTGTTCTTTCCATGATGCTTAAAATGAGTTATAAACTCTTAAACTCTTAATCTATGTCAATCTGGATTCTGCAAAAACAATCAAAACAACCACAATAATCAATAATCAGTAATCAATTATCACTTGCATAGTATTTACTTTGGGCCAGGCATTATTCTAAGTTATATGTATACATACATAAAACTAAGAATAATGTATATAATATATATAACTAAGAATATAACTAAGTTATATATGTAGTTATATATATATATATGCATTTAATCATCTTAATTTAATCATCTCAATTTCCCCATTTGAAAAATAAAAGATATAGTTGAGTAACTTGCCCAAGGTCACATAGCTCATAAATGACTCTTACAGAAGACTTAGCAAGACAATTCTACGGTTAATTATATTGGAGAACCACCATTTGCTGGATGCATACTTTTGGAGATTCACAATTTACAATAATGTATTTTCAGCTCTCAGAAACCCTGTGCTCATGAAACCCAATTATGTCCTAAACATATCTGTCGTGGAATACTTTATTTTTTTCTTCTAACATGTAAGGGACTCATTCCTTGGACCTCTGTCTGGGAAAGTCTGGACTGGATTGTCCAAGTCAACCTGTCTTTCTAGTGCTTTGAGGAAAGAACCTGGTGTTTGCTCTTCCAAAAAGCCTTAACCAGAATGAGACCAGGGATGGCAGCCTGGGTGACTAGTCACCGTCTGGCTGCCCTTTCTTCTGTACAAGCCCAAAACATTACCTTCTTCCTTTTTTCTGATGACGGTGTCCTACCATTTTGTGAAAACTCAATCCATCCTCCTGACAGGTCAGTTCCGTGAGACACAGGCCTGCTGTAACATGCTGTTAGCAGGAATATTCTTGGGTAAGTGGTGATTTGGGGCAGCTCCTGACAGGTTACCCTCATGCTTCTGTGTGGCCTGTAGGGCACACATGACTCTCAGTTTGCTTCAGATAAGCCTGGCCCTGAATTACCGATCATTTCTTACCGCATTCGCCCCTCAGCCAAGAATGAGCACGAGGAGGAGAAAGTTTGCTCAGGACCTTCATCAAGTGAGAGGGCGGGGACTGTGGAAATAATAAATGCCCATGCATTATTTATCACTATTATTGCTTATTGCAAACAGCTTCATTCCATTGACTTCTCACTTTTAAATGAGCTGGGAAGAGGGCCAAGGTTGTTTTTCAGATTCCCCTGAGAGAATGTGAGTGAGTCCATGGCATTTGTATTTTATTAACTCAGTTTTCCTTTTGTTTCTTCCAAATAATACAGGGAGAAATTAGACTCTTATTTTAAGTTGAATTCAGGGAAGCCAGCAGACCCTTAATCATACACTAATTATTTCTTTCACTATAGAAGCAAAAGGAGCCCCTGAAACCAAAAAATCTCAGCAAGGAGAAAGCAGAAAATAAAATGTCATCCTCCCAATGCCCCCCTGGAAACCAGAATATATAAAAGCAGTGTCATTAAACATTATAAAGGGGGAATTTGTCTTCAAAGTGGGCATGATTCCTTTGTTTCTAGGTACATTTTGAGAAGAGGGATATCAAAAAGGCTCTTTATTGAGACAACTGCAAGACTGTTCTGTGACCATGTTCTGAACCTACAGAATGTAGATTTTGAATATACACTAGAAATTTTTAGGATATTCATAATGTATTCTGAAAGCCAGGCAAAGATACAGAAAGTAGATAAGCCAAATGCTAATTCTCCACACATTCAAAGGGATTGGACTTAATCCGCTGAGAAATAAGATATGCATGGATTTTGCAAGTTTAACTATTTGCAAATCAAGGGAAGGAGAAGCCATGTGACTTGTGGCATGCTGGTCTTTGGCTTTATAATGAATCAGTGTCATCCAGGAGAGCACCCTGTGTACAAAACCCTGATCTAATTATTGGGGGTGGGATTAATGGAGTGGGTGTGTCATAACATGCATGGTAGAAGATCCCTAATACATGCAAGAAAAAAGAAAAGAGAGTGAGAATTGGAGGGAAGGTGCCTGCAAAGAGAGTAATAATAGATCAAGGTGGCTGATACTTTCTGCAAAAAATTTTATGGAGTTTTTGATTTCCCAGCAGTCTCAGGGTATTCCCTCATCTCAGCAGACTCAAAAGAGCTTTTGTGTTTCCCCTTTGCCTTTTCACGCCCCCGGTGCCTGCTTTTGGCTACCAGAACTGAAAAGATGATGGCGAGAATGTACAAACCTTTCCAGCACCAGGTAGAGAACCATCTAGGGAATCTAGAGTGAAAACCAGGGGCCTCCCAGAGGCTCCCGGGGCTGGCATCTCAGAGAGGGTACGCTCTGAGACTCTTCCTCTTGACTCTGTTCTGATTGGCTGAGAGTGTCAGGGAGGCTGGAGAAGAGGCAAAGGGTAGAAGGAGAGGGGTATGATGGAAAGAGCAGAAGTCCTGTTGCCTGCCAGACTCTGGCCAAACCCCAGTTTCATCACTGACTAGCAGTGGACTGTTTTCTCCTCTGTGAAAATTAGGACAACACCAGATACCTCACAGAGTCACTCTAAGTTTCTCATTGAAGTGTTTTGTCTTGTTTTAGTTCCAGAGGTAGAGTTTAGTGGTTCATCAGTTGCATATAACACCCAGTGCTCATCACATCATGTGCCCTCCTTAATGCCCATCACTCAGTTACCCCTTCCCTCCCCACCCACCTCCCCTCCAGAAACCCTCAGTTTGTTCCCTAAAGTTAAGAGTCTCTTATAGTTTGTCTTGCTCTCTGATTTCATCTTATTTTATTTTTCCTTCCCTTCCCCTATGATCTTGTTTTGTTTCTTAAATTCCACATATGAGTGAGATCATATAATTGTCTGTCTCTGATTGACTTATTTCGCTTGGCATAATACCCTCTATTCCAACCATGTCATTGCAAATGGTAAGATTTTGATTTTTTGATGGCTGAGTAATATTCCATTGTATGTATGTCTATATATACACTTTAAATCACTATGTTTGTATCCTTTGGATAAATACCCAGTAGTGCAATTGCTGAGTCATAGAGCAGTTCTATTTTTAACTGTTTGAGGAACCTCCATACTGTTTTCCAGAGTGGCTGTACCAACTTGCATTCCTACCAGGAATGTGAGAGGGCTCCCCTTTCTCTACATCCTCGCCAACATCTGTTATTTCCTGACTTGTTAATTTTAGCCATTCTGACTGGTTAAGGTGGTATTTAAGTTTTAAATGAGAACACGTGTAAGTGTCTAGCACCATATTTCGCAGCGTTAGCCCCGCATTCCTCTCTACCAGCCCACAGCCTGAGTCAGGGCACAGGGGAGTCCTACACGTTACAATTATGTTATGTAACAGCATAGCACACAACATAACAACAGGACTCGCTGCCCAACACTGAGTTTGTAGTCTGAGCAAAACATGCAGTCTCCATCCTTACAAAGCATAGTCTGATAAGGAGATAACCAGGCACCACAATCATGGAAATACAGGAGCATAAATCAGGAGAAATCCAATAAGAAGGGACAAGGTGCTGTCCTGGCCCAGAGCAGAGCACAAAAGGGCTTCTGCTGGCCAAGGGATAGGTTGACAGGAGCAGGGAAGGGTCTCATGTCCCCAACGATTTTGACCAACTCCTGCTATCTAGATTCTCCTTCCCAGGGCTCAAAGACTCTTCTTCCTTAGTCAGCTTTGAAATGCAGCTTGTCCAGGGAGAAGTGAAGCACTGATTTATAATTCCAGTTGAAATAATTTCCTCCCTGGAATCAGTGATAAAGGGACCACATAGGTTTGGGGGTTCTAAGGGGAAAAAAGGCAAAAACAAACAAACAAACAAACAACAAAACAATTCCAAAGAAATACTGTGACAATTTCAAAGTGCTGAGCCAGTCCTTAACAGTCCTCCATTTAAGGCATTTACAGGCTAGCATGTGTGGTTCAATCAATATGTCAAGCAGTGGTCAACCTATACCAGCTCCAGAGGCCAGTCCTGACCTTACAAAGCATAGAGAAAGATGTACAAAGTGTAAATTGTTTTTCAACACAGTAAGATTTAAAACAGAGGCATAGGGACCGTGTTATAGAAGATTGGAGGACTACTCTAAGAGGGACATCTGAGCAGAGAAAATTCTGGCCACATTTTCCTCTTTTAACAACAAAAAAAAAAATTAGTGAGATGTATGGATAGGTTTGAGTACACTCAACCCTGCAGCAGTTACAAATAAACCCAGGTCTCTGTGACTTAGCCACAGTTGTTCAGAAAGTTAGGTTCCTTTAATTTTGTCGTGCCTCCATATTCAAAATGTGCCTTCCAAAGTCACCGTGGAAGGAAATAGGAGCATTGAGCAGGGGAGGGTTTATGAGCCAAGAGTGGCTCCCATTGCTTCTGACCTCATTCTATTTTATCTAGACTCAGTCATGTGGCTCCATCATATCTCAAGGAGTCTGGAAGTAAAGTTTAGCTGTGGAACTAGAAGGAAAATGAAATGAGTTTTGCAAACACATAGCAGTGTCTCTCACACAAGGGACAGACCCACACACTGGGGAGGCCATGAGGTGTTCTGCATTTGAGAATCTACTTGGGTGATTCAGATAAGGCTGATTTGAGATTGAATCAGAGAGTTCCACCCCTTCCTATCTTTATAAATCCAGGCAGTTTCCTTGCCCATAATGATGAGGTTAATAACAATGCCTAGTCCACAAGGTTGTCACAAAGATTTGACTGATATTGTTCCTGTCATGCTCAATCAATTATAGTCATCATTTCACAGTGCAAATCTCTTGCCATGACCTACCTGAAACTACATCAAATGGTTTCTCAGTGTAAATGTACTTGTGATTTTTACATAATATTATGGCTTCAGGGTGAATGTCAATTGCTTTTCTCATAAGGTAAACCTCTACTCCTCCCAGCTATAGCTAAGACTGTGTTGAAGTGAGCTCTCTCCCTCCTTCCTACAGAATCTCTGAAGTTTCTGAAATAATGAATAAAGAACTTCATACATTGGAAATGTAAGCATCCAAATCTCCATGAACCTTAAGCTTTCATGTTTTCATTTAATAGTATGGAGATATAGATGCTAAATTTTCCAATATAGTAGACTTATCGTGATGAGCACTGAATAATGTATAGAATTATTGAATCACTATATTATATGCCTGAAACTAATATAACACTGTATGTTAACTATACTAGAATTAAAATAAAAATAATAAAATTTTAAAAACATTTAAAGAAATAGAGCATCAGATTTTCTGCTAGCAAAAATCCTGTGGTTCTCAGGGGGCCTTATCATCGTAGAAAACAAGTAGTAGTTGTACCTGTCTCTTCCTTTCCTGGAGAAAAAAAGAAGCATCAATGAGAACAATGTATAAGTACGATTTTGTTCCATGCCTAATTCTGTGTTCAAGCAGATGTGAACATGACCCAGTGGTATACTAGAGTATCATATAAACGCTCACAAAAGTCTATTGTGACTATATTTTCCTAAAATCTTGTTCCATGACATAATGTAGGGTCTTTTGCTGGAATTGCCTAATTGCCTTTGCTGTTCTATGTATTAAATAACTGTTCTTGTAAGGTTTCTTTATTAACTTGGAGATTCTGAATTTTGGAATTTTAATATGTGATGTACTATGGTTAGTGACATGTTGTTGGTAGCTTGAAATTGCCATGGAGGAAGTATTTATACCATGGAAATTCACAAACACTAAAAATTCAGGCACTAAAAATTCAGGCTCTTTTTTTTTTTTTTTTTTTTTTGGATGGGAAAGCAGATCTCCTTGTTAAATACTTATTAACACATCACTGGTATAACCCTCTAAAAACCACACACCCCCACTATACAAAGGGGATATAGTCAGCTAGTCAAAGGGATTTCAAATATTTTGGTGACAAGGTTGATATATCTATGGGTAATTGGATTTATTTGTTATTATGCTCTTTAAAAAATAAAGGATTTATTTATTTACTTGAGAAAGAGAGAGAGTGTGTGTGTGAGAGAGAGAACATGAACAGGAGGGGCAGAGGGAGAGGGAGAAGGAATCCCAAGCCTGGAGCCCTACTTGGGGCTCAATCTCAGGATCCTGAAATCATGACCTGCGCTGAAACCAAGAGTCAGACATTGAACAGACTGTGCCACCCAGGAACCCCTTATTATTATGCTTCAGATATAACTTTGGTTATTTATATCTTTTCACAAAAATGACATGTTTGTTGTGTAAAAAGAAGAAAGTGCAAATTGCCCACAAGTCTACCATCCCGAGATAACCTCTGTTAATATTTTGGTTTCCTTTCATTTGTGAATAATAACGTCAAAAAGGGTGTCATATCATACATATGGCTTTCCCACTTTATAAAATATTTTGATCACCTTTCCAGGCAATCATGTATTCTTCTGCAATACTACTTCTAGTGGTTGTTTGGCATCAATGGGGCATGTATTAGTTACAAGCATTATACATAGTGTCAACCTTTTTATTGGAAAGAGAAGTGTCTCTGTTAACTACTGAGGGGTGGAAAATTTCCCATGACCTTCTGCCACATTCCTATGGACAAGTCATAATAACAAGCAGAATGGCACTCTTTTGGCCACCTGGCCTAGCTCCCTCACTTCTCCAGTCTACGTCTGATGGTTTCTGAGATTTCTCACAGCTGCTCTCCACCCACTCTGCTCACCCAGAGAGGATAAATGAGAGGACGTTTCTAGGTAAAGAGAACTGCTCATGATTACTTGGAAGGGTTACTTTGCATCCAGAAGAGAGACATGAATGGAAAATCCACTTAAATAAATGAAGTCAAACATCCTTGAACACAAACACACTTTCCCATCCCACCAGCAAGTTCACCATCTCTCTGATTCTCAAACATCAATTAAAATAATTATTCCTAAATTATCATTTCAATCCACTTTTCACACAAAGCAGCATTAAACATCTGCAGATTCAGCCCAGAGCTAGTATCTCTGAGGTGATATTAATTATGATGCTGGTTGGTGAGACTCTCTGAAAGCCAGTTTAAAAGCTGTCACACTCTAGGGGTGCCTGGGTGGCTCAGTAGGCTAAGCCTCTGCTTTGGGTTCAGGTTGTGATCTCGGGGTCCTGGGATCGAGCCTCACATTGGGCTCTCTGCTCAGTGGGGAGCCTGCTTCCCCCTCTCTCTCTGCCTACCTCTCTGCCTGCTTGTGATCTCTCTTTCTGTCAAATGAATAAATAAAATCTTTAAAAAAATAAAAATAAAAAAATAAAAGCTGTCATACTCTACCCCATCCCCCAGGCTCCCAATTCCTTACCCTGATCTCTTTTCATCTTTATTTCATTGCACTTTGATCATTTTCTCACATGCTATGTAATTTACTTATTTATCCTTTTTTTTATCTTTCTCTCTGCTGGATAGTAAGCACCATGAATGTAAGGAAGTTTGCACTTCTTGTTTACTGATGTGACCTCACACTTAGAAGAGTGGCTGGCATATAGTTGGTCCTCCCTCAGTATCCCTTTTAAGAATCTCATGGACCTGATATAAATTTGGAGGTCTTGTATCATGGCATTTTTTTTTTTCTATACCTGTGAGAAAACCTGTAAGTTGGATGTCACCATCAGTCATTAAACAGGAAGGCAGAAGAACTGGGGTCCAGGGTGTCTCTCCTTTTGTCAGGAACAAATAGTTTATTTGCTTTAAGAGAATTAAAGGAAGAGGAGCGAGAGATAATGTCAGAGCCTTCGAAGAAGTCCATCTAGGCCAATATTCTTTTCTTGAAACTGTCTAGATTCATTTATTTCCCATACACCCTTATCATTTGACTCTTCTCGACATCAGATTATGGTCCATGTTCTTATAGGTAGCTTTTAATGTACATCAACTAAAGGTCAGGAACTGACCTGGACACTAGACATACAGTAATTATTTTAATACTGACAAAAGGTATGTATTGTTATTTCCATTTTACAGATGAATGCACTGAGATTGACAGGTGCTGAGTAGCCTGTTCAAGATGATACACAAGGCAGGAGGGCCATGTTTGAGCTGAGCTGATCTAAGTCTATGATCTTACTACTGAATGGCTCTGCTTTGCTACAAGACTCTGGGCACCGGGTTCTTTCCTCCTCAGCTTTCTAATCTGTAAAATGAAGATAAAACTGGGTTCTCTGAGGTTTTGGAATCAAGATTAAATGAGATATGCATAGAATTTGATTATTATAGTGCCTGATACTCAGTAAGTACAAGTTTCTCTCCATATTTCCCTTTTGATAAACAGAAAAACCAAGACAGAATGATAAAACAGCTTAGTTTGAAGTACTGCTTACAGTGGTCAGCTAAATAGACATGAATCCAGGTTCCTACACAGGTCCCATCTGTGCAGCTTCCTGACCCATCCAAATCCAAATCCTGACAAGTCACAGCTTCACAGATTCAACCAGGGCAGCGGGCACATCTTCACTGTGACCATCCTTTCAGATTCATGACAGTTTTCCTTCCATTTCTATTTTTTGGAACAGTTTCAGGAGAATAGGAATGAGTTCTTCTTTAAATGTTTGGTAGAATTCCCCTGGGAAGCCGTCTGGCCCTGGGCTTTTGTTTGTTTGGAGATTTTTGATGACTGTTTCAATCTCCTTACTGGTTATGGGCCTGTTCAGGTTTTCTATTTCTTCCTGGTTGAGTTGTGGTAGTTTATATGTCTCTAGGAATGCATCCATTTCTTCCAGATTGTCCAATTTGTTGGCGTAGAGTTGCTCATAGTATGTTCTTATAATTGTCTGTATTTCTTTGGTGTTAGTTGTGATCTCTCCTCTTTCATTCATGATTTTATTTATTTGGGTCCTTTCTCTTTTCTTTTTGATGAGTCTGGCCAGGGGTTTATCAATCTTATTGATTCTTTCAAAGAACCAGCTCCTAGTTTCATTGATTTTTTCTATTGTTTTTTTGGTTTCTATTTCATTGATTTCTGCTCTGATCTTTATGATTTCTCTTCTCCTGCTGGGTTTAGGGTTTCTTTCTTGTTCTTTCTCCAGCTCCTTTACGTGTAGGGTTAGGTTGTGTACTTGAGACCTTTCTTGTTTCTTGAGAAAGGCTTGTACCGCTATATATTTTCCTCTCAGGACTGCCTTTGCTGCCCACAGATTTTGAACTGTTGTGTTTTCATTATCATTTGTTTCCATGAATTTTTTCAATTCTTCTTTAATTTCCTGGTTAACCCATTCATTCTTTAGAAGGATGCTGTTTAGTCTCCATGTATTTGGGTTCTTTCCAGCTTTCCTCTTGTGATTGAGTTCTAGCTTCAGAGCATTGTGGTCTGAAAATATGCAGGGAATAATCCTAATCTTTTGATACCGGTTGAGACCTGATTTGTGACCCAGGATGTGATCTATTCTGGAGAAGGTTCCATGTGCACTAGAGAAGAATGTGTATTCTGTTGCTTTGGGATGAAATGTTCTGAATATATCTGTGACAAAGCAGGAAAAACACAAAAATAAATAAATAATGCACAGAAAATAATGCACACAAAAACAAAATTGCACAATAGCAGAAATAAATTTCAAAACACTTCGCTCATTTTCCTAGTGCTGATTAAAGTCAGAAAAAGGAATAGCTGTTATTTTGTCCCTACTACTGGACCGGCCCTGCTAAAGCATCACACACAGTATGTATTACTTACCCTGTTTTGCCGAATTAGAAACTGAGGCAAAGGAAGTTAAGCAAATTACTCAAGGCCACAAAGCCAGGGAGTGACGGAGGTGGAAAATGAACCTAGCTCTGTCTGAGCTGAACACCCCATGTATAATCTGTATTTTGAGTTGCCGATGGAATGATTTCTGGTCTCATGACATTGACTCCCCAGTGGTATGCTGCTTCCTTGGGAGTTAGCCGTCTCAGCCATGAAGGTAATTGTGAGTATAAGCCTTTTAATGACAAGAACTGAACTGTATTATTACACTATCACGGATTACACTTAGTACAATGCTTTATTCCTTATGATATGAATAAATATTTTTGGTTAACTAATTCATCCATAAAAGACCTCGACTTGAATCCCTTGGGGGAAACATTGACCACTCAGGGCTAACTTCATAATAAATAAGACTCCATAGTAAATAAGAATAGAAATGAAAAGCTTTGGGATCACATGTCACAAATGTTGCATTTTGTAGTTGATTCCTAATGACAACAGCTTCTTATTTTGCACATGTTTATTCTAACACTTCCCCCACTCGCTTAATTCCTCCCAGGCCACAATAGCTCTAGTGTCTATGTAAGGACCCAAATGGTACTTCAAGCTCTTTGGCCACCCCAGGAATGTGCTGTGGTGTCATTTGTAGCCACAGCCTGGGTGCATCTACTGAGGCAATGACTTTCAGTTTCTGCTGGAGATGCATTTGTCTTTGTTCTGCACCTTTATCTAATAACAGATCCCTCTTAATCATGTTACGAAGACAGACAAAGTTTAATCATGCCATTCATCATGATTGGGACACAATGTGCTAAGAAGGGTACTTTATTGCATTGTCTAAACTGAGTTTTAATACAACTAATTTTGACAACTAGGAGATGCTATTATTTATCCAATCAGGACATTACTACAAGTACAAATCTGTTGTCAGTTCTGAATTGAGAGTCACAAAATGAGTTCTATTTAGTCTTAAGATGGCTTTCTTGAGCCTTTGAAAAGGTTCCTAGTTTTGACAGCCAGGACTGCAGATGAATCCCTCCCTTGGATCCTGAGCTCACCCCCAGATGGAGACGTGAGCCCACAGCTGTACCTTTACCGCTCTCACAGGGACTGCTGTTGGCAGGCAGCATTTTTGTTATATCATGACTCATTTTTTTTGTCACCTTTGTTATCGCAAAAGAGATAGAGAGATAGTAGGGAAATCCTTCCCCAACCCCCATTTCCAATCCCAGGGGGCTATGAATCCCAGTAATTCCATTTTAGGAATACCAGGTACTTGTTCTGCTCTCTTCATTCTCTCCAAATCAGGAGGCATAAAGAAAAAAGAACCTTACATGTGGGCTCCAGTAACTGACTGTTAGAAAGGTCAGAGGTCATATTGAACTCAGTAATCACTTCCTGATTATGTAGATTTCAAGGAAAGGGAGGATCATGAACAGAACAATTCTGGAATAACCAAAAGCAGTCTGGCAGGAATCCTACCCATTTCTTGGTTTTTATGTGATTCTAATATATGCCCTTTGACCATAATAGTGAGATAATGATGGTGAGGATGATGATACCACATATGATGGTGATATGTACCAAAGAAGTAGAGTTGCAGAGACCAAATATTACACTAATTATACACATTAGGAGATTATACTTAATCCTTACTCTTCATGTTTCCTAGAGGGGAATTTTTCTCCTTGATTCTTCTCAACCTCTAACTCACTCACTCTTTTCCAAGGTATTGGAAGGCATGTATCCAGCTAGAAAATTGGGAAGCAGAGATTGAATAGACTGGCAGAAACTGTCCTCTTCTTTCAGAGCACTCCATTGGTGGATCTGTGTATCTGTCTTTGCTCCTAACTTCTCTACATACCTAGGCCAAATCAGGTCCAAGGCTGGCCTTTGAGAGAGAGAGAGTGCTTGTGGGTTTTTTCTCTCCTTCTCTCCTATGGAAAGAAATGAAGACCAACCAAATGAGAACAAGCAAAGGCTATGTATTTTAGAACTTGCTACAGCAAGAAAGTCAGTACCCTTTACATGGTATTTTGGCAGAGGTTTCAAGACAGACAGGGGAGTGGGAAAGCTTTATACTTGAAAAAAGAGAGGCTCTAGGTGTATTCTGATTGGAGCCTATTATTGTGGGGAGGCTGTAAGGGCACTAATGAACTAAAAGTAGAGCATCCTATGTGTTCAATTAGGGAAGCATATTTGGCTTTCTCTGGTCCTAAATTGGAAGTGGAGACAAAAATGGGGAAGCTGTCAGTTATTAATCACGTTTTGACCACTTTAGGCCAATCGCTACAGGGATTATTGTTTGGTTTCCTGGTCTGGTTGCTAGAGATAGTGGACCGATTTCCTACAAGTCTTATAGATAGCAGTCTGGTTTCCTGGACTAGTTACTGTGGATAATGGGTTGGTTTCTGGTCTTGTTGCTACACATTATAGATAAGAGTTCTGTTATATGTATTGTCTGGCTCATATCCACTTTTATATTCAGTCTCTCATTCTCTACTACAGAAGTGAGGAGTAGCAATATGGAATGTGTCTTCTTTTATTTCACACTCTTGGGTGAGAACTTTCTGAGATAATTTCTTGGTTTGAGAGACAAATATTAGGACACACTATGGTGTTCATATATCCAAGCCACATCTTGTAATCAACTTTACTGCTAATATGGCTGATATATTGACTTCCATCTGTCTGACCTCTGGGTTTTTCAATTTAGTACTAAACTCAGGGGTGAAGACATGGATGAGATCAATAAATAAGCCTCTAGCCCTATGGAGGACTAATATTCAAACAGAATTGAGGAAATATCTTAATGGGCAGAAAACTCTTAAATCCATTCCCTCTCCTTTTGTTAATACCTGAACTATGTATCTAACACACTTTATTTCAAACTTAAATCCCTTTATATTTTATTTTCATTTTCTTTCCTTTGTGATTCCAAATTATTACTTTAGGGTGCCTTAGGTTACATTTTTTCCCTCTTTTATGACCCTATTGATGGAGATGTGGTTCTTTTTGTTCCTGTATATAAATTACATGTTACTTGGACTTGGGTTACAGGATGCAGACATTAAGAAAACACATAAGGCTATAAAATATTATGGGCATCAAAGTACCTGGGCAGGGTGATGAGCCTGAGCTCTCTTTTCTTTCAGCTTTATTGAGATATAACTGATATTACATATGTCATATATAAATTTAAAGCGTATAATATGGTGGTTTGATTTGTTACATGTATATCCTGGAAAATGATTATAATAAGATGAGTTAATACTTCCACTTCCTTATATAATAATCATTTTTTTGTGGTAGTAACAGGGCTTTTTTTTTTCTTTTTAAGAGAGAGAGGAGGGGGAAGAACAGAAAGAGAGGGAGAGATGGAAACTTAGGTAGACTCCACGATGCAGGACTTGATCTCACAACCCTGAGTTCATGACCTGAGCTAAAATCAAGTCAGATGCTTAAGTGACTGAACCACCTCGGTACCCCCGGAGTGGCAGTAACATTAAATATCTACTCTTTTATTAACTTTCAAGTATACAGTACTATACCATTAATTATCATCACCATGCTCTGTATTAGATCCCCAGAACTTATTCCTCTTAGAGTTGGAAGTTTGTACACTTCGATCAACATCTCCCATTTCCCCCATCCCCAGTCTCTGGACAGCGTCGTTCAACTTTCTAGTTTTATGATTGTGTCTTTTTAAGATTACACATTTAAGTGAGAACATGTAGTATTTGTCTTCTTTTGACTTATTTCACTAGTACAATACCCTCAAGTTCTATCCATGTTGTCACAAAAGGCAGGATTTCCTTTTTTATGCCTGATATTTCATTATATATATATGTATATATATAATATAAGATATGTTGTTATATGTGCATATTACATTTTATTTATATTATATTATTTTTAATACATTACATTATATGTATATATAAATATTACATTTTTAAATCCATTTATCCATTGATGAACACTAAATTTGTTTCCATTCTTTGGTTATTATGAATAATATTGCAATAGACATGAGAATATAGATATCTCTTTAAGATAGTGATTTTATTTTCTTCTATGTACACCCAGAAGTAGAATTGATAGATCTTATGGTACTTCTATGTTCAATTTTTTGAGGAACCTCCATAGCCTTTACCATAGTGGCTATATCAATTTACATCCCCACCATGCACAAGGTTTCTCTTTCTCCAGAGCCCTGCCAAAACATTTAATGTCTTTTGTCTTTTTGGCAATAGCCATTGTAACAGGTGTTAAGTTATATCTCATTGTAGTTTTTTTTTTTTCAGCGTAACAGTATTCATTGTTTTTGCACAACACCCAGTGCTCCATGCAAAACTTGCCCTCCCTATTACCCACCACCTGTTCCCCCAACCTCCCACCCCTGACCCTTCAAAACCCTCAGGTTGTTTTTCAGAGTCCATAGTCTCTTATGGTTTGCCTCCCCTTCCAATTTTTTTTTTTATAAACATATAATGTATTTTTATCCCCATGTGTACAGGTCTGTGAATGTGCTATCGTGAGTGCTGTGAAGTGTGTAAACCTGGCGATTCACAGATTCATCGTAGTTTTGATTGTATTTCCCTGATGATTAGTGATCTAGAACCTCTGTTTATTTACTAGGCATTTATATGTCTCCTTTGGAAAAATGTCTATTCAGATCTTCCACTCATTTTTTTGATCAGGTTGTTTTGTTTATTTGTTTGTTTTTGCCATTGAGGTGTATGAGTACTCTGTATCTTTTGGATATTAATATCTTATGGATATTTCAGATACCTTATCAGATAGATGGTTTGCAAATAATTTCTCTAATTCAATACTTTGTCTTTCATTTTGCTGATTGCTTCTTTTTTTTTTGGTATTATTTATTTATTTATTTATTTTCAGTGTAACAGTACTCATTGTTTTTTTTTTAATTTTTATTTATTTATTTTTTCAGCGTAACAGTATTCATTGTTTCTGCACAACACCCAATGCTCCATGCACTGCTTGCTTCTTTTGCTGTACAGAAGCTTCTCAGTTTAATGCAGTTCTATTTGTTTATTTTAAATTATTATTGCCTTTGATTTTGGCATCATATCTGAGTCTAATCTCTTATATATTGTTTTGGGATGGGTGCACTGAAGAGATAAATCTGAACGAGTAAAGTGCCAGAAACCTTAAGTCCTACCCTTTCCTGTCAGGCATATCTGTTATAGGTTATTACGCTGATGCAAGAAAGAGCGGGACTAGATTAGAAGCCAACACAGAAAGATTCTGAAATGAATTGGGAATCCCATTGAACTTTTTTGTGATATGAGGCAGACTATGGAGACATCTACCCTGAGAATTTGTGATTCAAATGCCTCTTTTCTCACTTACACTAACCTTGAACTCCAAAGGTCTATGATAATGAAGGAGAGGAGAGCCAGAGAGGACTACATATTCCATGATATATTTGCTGAAATAATGTCGTATACTGATTAGCTGACCAGTAAGTCCTCACCATAATCCCGTGAGTAAGAATTATATCCACATTTTCCAAACCAGGGAGCTGAGGAACAAATAGGAAAACTACCTTGGCCAAGTCCACATGACTTCACAAAGGAAAGAAAAAATGAGAGAAAAGACAGAAAATATGTAGAATTACTGAGGTGTGGAAATAAAAAGAGTCTAGAAATTGAATTATTTCCACTGTATCCATGTGAAGGGGGAAACTGAATGAATTAAAGCAGGTATGTTAGAGAATCCAAGCTCCCCCGATTCAACACTTGACTCCTCTCCTTCTACCTCCTACTGCTTCCTCCCCAAATCTTGACAAACAGCAAAGCACTTCTGAAATGAATTCTCAAGCAAACTGTTCTGAGAGCTGCCGGGATGGGATTGGTCCAACAATCCAGACAAGATGTTCAAAACCTAGCATCATCTCCGACCAGTCTGATCACAAATCTTGTAGGAGTTACAGATGAAGAAAACTGCCACCTATGCCAGATGGTGAGGACACTATTCCTTTCTCCCCTCACTCTATGAAACTCCAATCTTGGTGATTCAAAGTTACCTGGTCTTTAGCTACTCCCGATTCACATCAGCTGAACAAAGCCTTGAATTTCTATCTGAGTCACTAAAACTGTTCATATTCTTTGATGAAAACATAAATTATTTTTGAATAGGTGACACCAGATTGAGAAGCTTATTTGTTTAGGGGAGTTAAGGAGCAAAGGACATAAGGAGACAGCAAAACAAAGATACAGAAAAATTGTTCATTAAGAAACTAAGAGCATTTTGGAAGACTGCAGGTAAATCAATTCAAGTGCACATGTATAACAGTGTCAGAATTAACTTGTACCTCCGCTGAGGAGGGAAAAATCACTAATTAGATTAAAGTGCTTTTTTTTTTTTGGCCAGACTCTGTGCATTTCCAAAGTTATTTAAGTCAGCACACCTTTTCCTTCCAAGGTTGTTTCATTCATTTCATTCTGCATTCCATCCCAGGATCCACTGACCTCCTAAGTGATATTTAAATTTTGCATATAGTAAAGTCCACTCTTTCTGCTGTCAGGTTCGATGGGTTTTGATGACCGTATTGTAACACATATCTGCAATTACAGTATCATGAAGAATATTCTCATCTCCCCAAATTATCTGCTGGATTTCACTGCCCCCTTCCCTCAAATCCATTAACTACTGATCATTCTACCATTGCTGTAGTTTTTCTGTCCTGGAATGTCCTATATTTGGAATCATATAATATGTCCTTCTGGTCTGGCTTCTTTCATGGTATTTATTTAAGGCTCATCCATGTCATTTCATTGTTTGGTAGCTCATTTCTCTTTATCATTGAATGGATGTCCACAGTTGGTTTATCTAATCATTTTTAAATTTGTAGTTTCCTCTAGTTTTGGGTGATTATAAATACAGCTGCTATAAACATTTGAGTTCAGGCTCTTGTGTGGACACAGGTTTTCACATCAGTTAGGTAAATGGATAGGGATGTGATTGCCAAATCCTATAGTAAGGTTGTGTTTAGCACTGTAGAAAAACTGCTAAACCATATCCCAGAGTGGTTTTTCCATTTTGTGCTCCTAGTGTCAATGAATGAGAGTTCCTGTTGCTTCCTATTTTGTCAGGTTCTTTTGGACTTCGGCCATTCTAATCGCTGTGTCTCATTCTGGTTTTAGTTTGAAGTTTTCTACTGACAAGTAATGTTGATCATCTTTTCATATGCTTACTTGCCATTGGTACATCATCTTTGTTGAGCTGTCTCTTTAGATCTTCTGCCCTTTTCTTTTTTGTTTTACTGAATTGTTTTCTTATTGTTGAGTTTTAAGGTGTTCTTTGTATATTTTGAATACAAATCCTTTATCAGTTATGTGTTTTGCAAGTATTTCTCCCAATCTGGGTCTTGTGTTTTCATTATTTTAACAGTGTCTTGCAGAGTAGAAGTTTTAAATTTATTAAATAGTCTAATTTTTCTATCATGGATTATGTTTTTTGTATTATACCTAAAAATGTGTTGCCAGGCCAAAGATCAAGTATATGCTACCCTTTCTTCTAGAAATTTTGAGATTTTGCATTTTACAGTTAGATCTATGGTCCATTTTGAGTTAATTTTTATGAATGTTATAAGGTCTATTTCTAGGTTCATTTTTTTGCATATGGACATGCAATGTTCCAGCAGGGGTTGTTGAAAAGAATATCCTGTTTATGTGGAATTGTTTTTGATACTTCTTCAAAGATTAGTTGACTATATCTGTATGGGTCAATTTCCTGGACTCTCTGTTTCATTAGTCTATGTGTTTATTTTTTTTCTAGTTGCATGCTGTCTCAATTATTGTAGTTCTGTAGTAAGTATTAAGTTGAGTAGGGTGTATCCTACAACTTTGTTCTTCAGCATTGTGTTGGTTATTTAGGGTCTTTCACCTTCTATATAAACTTTAGAATCAGTTGATATTTATGATATAGTTTGCTGAGATTTTGGTTGGGATTTGTTGAATCTATAGATCAAGTTGAGAATGATTGACATCTTAACAATATTGTCTTCTAATCCACAAACTTGGAATATGTCTCTAATTTTTTAAATTCCTCTTTGATTTCTTACATCATAGTTTTATAGTTTTTTTTTTTTAAGATTTTACTTATTTGAGAGAAAGAGAGAAAAAGCACACACAAGAGGGAAGGGTAGAGGGAGAGGGAAAAGCAGGTTCCCCACTGAGCAGGGATTTTAGCCCATGCAAGACTCGATCCCAAGACCCTAGAATCATGACCTAGCTGAACACAGATGCTTAACCAACTGAGCCACCCATGTGCCCTATAATTTTATAGTTTTGTACATAGATGCATATATATATATATATATAATTTATATTTATAATTAAGATTATTACCTTGGGGGTTTTATCGTAAATGATAACTTTTAAATTTTAAATTCAAGTTGTTTATTACTGGTAGATATGAAACCAATTGACTTTTGTATATTAACCTTTATCCTGTTACCTTGCTATACTTGGCTGTTAGTTCCAGAAGTTTTTTGATTTTTTTAAAATAAATTCTTTGGGTTTGTATACAGATAATCAAATTATCTGCAAACACAGGCCATTTTATTACTTCCTTCTCGACCTGTACACCTTTTATTTTTATCCTATTTCAGTAATTGGGACTTCTAGTATGATACTCAATAGGAGTGGTCAGATGGTACATTCTTACCTATTCCCAGTCTAAGGAGGAAAGCATCCATTTTCTCACCATGAGGTATGATGCTATTTGCAAGGTTTTTGTACATATTCTTCCTCAAATAGAGGAATTCCCCTCTATTCCTACTTGCTGAACAGTTTTATTATGAATTCGTTTTGGATTTTGTTAAATATTTTTTCTGCATCAATTGACATGGTCATAGGATTTTTCTTCTTGAACCTATAAATGTGGTAGATTAATTTGGTTAATTTTTGAATGTCGGGTCAGCATACCTGAAATAAATCTTGCTGTGTAATGGTGTATGCCATTTTATCCATTGTTGGGTTTGATTTGCTCATATTTTATTGAGGAATTTTGCATTCGTGTTCATCAGAAGTGCAGAGTTTTCCTTTCCTGTAATGTCTTTATCTTGTTTTTATTTCCACTTGTATTTTCTGGAAGAGATTGTGGAGAACTGGTTTCATGTCTTCCTTAAATATTTGATTGAATTCCCCAAGAAAACTGTCTTGGCCTGGTGCCTTCTTCTAGGAAAATTATTAGTTGCTCACTCAATTTCATGAATGGCTACAGACCAATCTGGATTAGCTATATCTCCTTCTGTGATTTTGATAGTTTATGTCTTTCAAGGTATTGGTTCATTTCATCTAAGTTATCGAGTTTGTGGGCAGAGAGTTGTTCATACAACTGTTCCATTATTATCGTTTTAATATCTATGGGATCAGTAGTTATGAAGCTTTTTCATTTCTGCTATTGGTAGTCTGTATTTTCTTTCTTATTTTCTTGTTTAACCTGGATAAAGGTTTATAATTTTCACAAGGTAAGAATGTAGCCATAGATCTAGACTATCTTCTCCTAGGCTTCCTTTTAGATAAGAAAAATTCCAAACCTTTACTTTGTTTGAGCCATAACTTTTTCTTTTTTCTACAAGCAGATGAACTTAATCCTTAACACTACCCCCTGCACCTCACCTCTCATTCTTTGTGAATCTACTGTCTGTTCTAAAGTTTAAGAGTTATATCCCCTCTTTTCTCCTTCTTCCCTCCTCCCTCTTGTATTTGTCCTATCAATTATTTCTATCAATTGGCACCTAACAAGGTAGATACTAGATAAACACTGGTTGAATTAATGAATAAGTTATCTTGATTATAACAATTTCTAAGCATGTAAGAGCGGTAAGAACCCACTCACAAATCCATCTCCAGTATCTGCCATGAAACAGCTCCTAAAAGAAACAGACATGTATGTCTTTACCTTACCTCAAGATTAGAAAATTTCCAAAGCAAAAGTAAGGCTTGAATGATTACCAGAATCATTTGTCAAAACAAGTACTTTAGCCAAATACTCAGTCCCCAGCAGGACATACTTCTGCCCAAATTATCTGGATAATTAGTTTAGTCTTCCGTTGGCTTTTCTGTAGCCTCCTATGGTCCTTGTAAACTCCCAAAGCTACAGTTATGCCAGTGCTTGGCTCAGGGGTAGAATGCAGGTAAGTGAGGGTGGAAAGCACTGAAAACCCAACAGCAAGGTCCAGAGGCACTTTTTCTGGGTAGTCCTATGTCTTGCTTTTTTGTGTTTTTTTTTGTTTTGTTTTTTGTTTTTTGTTTTTCCCCTGGGAAGGCAGGGGGGAAAATGTCAAATGAAAGGAGAACTAACCTACATAATTGCATTTCTCTTCTTGGCACTTTTCATTATCTGAAGTTATATTTTGTTTTTCTTTAAGTTTGATTTCTTTCCCCTCCCTTTGGATGTGAGCTCCATGAGAGCAAGGATCATCTCTGTCTTGTTCTCTTAACATGAAAACTTGGCACATAAGGATGACCAATAAATAGGCCTCAAAGGAATGGATGCATCAGTGAATGATTCAAAAATAAACCAAGAACCTCTGAGGCAAGCACAGCTCTCTTCTATGGAGGTCCCCCCCCCAAAGAAATTGGTAATTTTCTTTTTTATTTTATTTTAATTTATTTTATTTTCAGTGTTCCAAATTCATTGTTTATGCACCACACCCAGTCCTCCATGCAATATGTGCCATCCACAATATCCACTTCCCACCCCTCTCCCTTCCACAATCCCACCTCCCACCCCTCTCCCCTCCAAAACCCTCAGTTTGGTTCTCAGAGTCCACAGTCTCTTATGGTTTGTCTCCCCCTCCAATTTCTCCCAACTCCCTTCTCCTCTCCTTCACCCAATATCCTCGTGTTATTCCTTATGCTCCACAAGTAAACGAAACCGTATGATAATTGACTCTCTCTGCTTGAATTGCTTCACTCAGCATAATCTCCTCCAGTCCTGTCCATGTTGATATAAAAGTTGGGTATTCATCCTTTCTGATGGAGGCATAATACTCCATTGTATATATGGACTTTTTGTTGTTGTTGTTGTTTATTTTCAGCGTAACCACATCTTTATCCATTCATCTGTTGAAGGGCATCTTCTATGGAGTTTTTTGTTAAGATCTCTGTTTGGAATCAGACTGCCCAGGTTTGTATTCTGGTACTGTCTATTACCAGCTTGCAACTGGTCTTATTTTCTTCATCACACTGAATTTATTTCCTTATTCATAAAATGGAAGCAGTAATTATGCTCTCCAATATACTCAATATACTACCAATTACCAAGTGCAAATTTATTTTTGCTCCAAAAATTGTGTTGAAAAGATTCTGAAAAGGAAGTACTCAGGATCAATTTGCAGTATATGAGAGTAGAGATTCATACCTGTGTGCTAAGCATCACCACTTCTAATTAGTCTAATTTCCTAATCCATCATGTCTAAATGATCTCTTAGGTTTCCTTTTGCTTCAGCATTCCATAACTAGGTGACCAAGTGTGCATTTCTGAGGGCCTTCCCAATGCTACTCCCTTCTCCTCTCCCCAGTGAAGAGCTCCTTGACACGTCTTGCTCTCTTAGAACCCCATCATCTTTCCTCATAGTAAGAGGCCCAAGTACAGAGCACATGGTTTCTTTGCAGCATCTTGCAGTGAGTAGAATGTGTTTGGCATACCCATGTATCACTACAGGGAAAGGCCAACTAAACAAAGTCTTATTTACCTCTTCCAAGTCAGTATCTGATGGGGCTTGGAGGAGAGTGAGACATTATTGTTTTATGTTCATCAGAAAAGACTGAGGGCTGGCAAGGAGTATCTTAGTGGCTAATGTAACACAGAAAAACACTGTAACAGCCACTGAGTTATTCAGAACATATTAATGTTTCCCTCTGGGGATAGGACTCACAGGTTCCCCATAAATAAAAGGCAAACATAAGTTTCTCAGAACTTGCTCATTTTTATGCGGAGGTATTCCTAATAGCAGCCAATGTTCTGCTAAAACCAGAGGCTTTATAAATCCATTCTTCCCTCATACTTACCTGTGCTCTGATAATCAGCAAAATAAGAGTTTTATTCCAAAGTGCCTAATAGTGTTCATTGAAAACCATCTGCACATAGTGAAGTAGTTAGTTGGTAGGTTTTATATTTCCATCCTTCTGGAAAGGACTCCAGGATTTTAGTTGTCTCTATCACTAGCTGTATGATTGTGGTATTTTGTTCAAGAATGACAACCCACCCCCATTGACAATGAATCACAACTTTCTGAATCAATGTTCTTGTATATCTCTCCCTTCTATGTTGGATTTTGCTTTGACCAATGGATCATCAGCAAATAGGACTCCAGCAGAGACTCAATAAACACTCATACATCCTCATATAATGGAGTCCGGAACTGTGTCCTTCAGATTCAAAATCCATAGGGACAGAGAGGGACAGCTATCTGGTATATCCCAATTTAGCCCTCCAGCACTTCTCTAGCTGCATTCAGTCATATGAGCAAATCCAGAGAGACCAATGGAAAATCCATCCAGCCAACCCACAGAAATGTGGGAAATGGCAAATGATTTTAAGGCCCTGGTTTTCCCCCCCAATGCCAGTATGATTAATGTAAAGTGTTACATTAGTTTCAGGTGTATAACGTAATAATCCAGCCATTCTATACATTACTCTGTGCTTATTGCAGTAAGTGTACTTTTAATCCCTCCCCTTCACCTATTTTTAAAAAGATTTTATTTATTTATTTGACACAGAGAGAGAGATCACAAGTAGGCAGAGAGGCAGGCAGAGGGAGAGAAAGAGAAGCAGGCTCCCTGCTGAGCAGAGAGCCCGATGCGGGGCTTGATCCCAGGACCCTGGGATCATGACCTGAGCCGAAGGCAGAGGCTTTAACCCACTGAGCCACACAGGTGCTTCTCCCTTTCACTTATTTTACCCAGCCCACCCACCCACCTCCCCTCTGGTTACTACCAGTTTGTTCTCTATATTGTGTTGTTGTTTTTATTTCTTTTCAGCGTAACAGTATTCATTGTTTTTGCAGTGCTCCATGCAATACGTGCCCTCCCTAATACCCGCCACCTGGTTCCGCCAACCTCCCACCCCCCATCCCTTCAAAACCCTCAAGTTGTTTTTCAGAGTCCATAGTCTCTCATGGTTCACCTCCCCTTCCAATTTCCCTCAACTTCCTTTCCTCTCCATCTCCCCATGTCCTCCATGTTATTTGTTATGCTCCACAAATAAGTGAAACCATATGATACTTGACTCTCTCTGCTTGACTTATTTCGCTCCGCATAATCTCTTCCAGTCCCATCCATGTTGCTACAGAAGTTGGGTATTCATCCTTTCTGATGGAGGCATAATACTCCATAGTGTATATGGACCACATCTTCCTTATCCATTCATCCGTTGAAGGGCATCTTGATTCTTTCCACAGTTTGGCGACCGTGGCCATTGCTGCTATAAACATTGGGGTACAGATGGCCCTTCTTTTCACTACATCTGTATCTTTTGGGTAAATACCCAGTAGTGCAATTGCAGGGTCATAGGGAAGCTCTATTTTTAATTTCTTGAGCAACCTCCACACTGTTTTCCAAAGTGGCTGCACCAACTTGCATTCCCACCAACCATGGAAGAGGGTTCCCCTTTCTCCACATCCTCTCCAACACACATTGTTTCCTGTCTTGCTAATTTTGGCCATTCTAACTGGTGTCAGGTGGTATCTCAATGTGGTTTTAATTTGAATCTCCCTGATAGCTAGTGATGATGAACATTTTTTCATGTGTCTGATAGCCATTTGTACGTCTTTGTTGGAGAAGTGTCTGTTCATATCTTCTGCTCATTTTTTGATATGATTATCTGTTTTGTGTGTGTTGAGTTTGAGGAGTTCTTTATAGATCCTGGATATCAACCTTTTGTCTGTACTGTCATTTGCAAATATCTTCTCCCATTCCTTGGGTTACCGCTTTGTTTTGTTGACTGTTTTCTTTGCTGTGCAGAGCTTTTGATCTTAATGAAGTCCCAAAAGTTCATTTTCGCTTTTGTTTCCTTTGCCTTTGAAGACATATCTTGAAAGAAGTTGCTGTGGCTGATATCGAAGAGGTTACTGCCTATGTTCTCCTCTAGGATTCTGATAGATTCCTGTCTCATGTTGAGGTCTTTTATCCATTTTGAATTTATCTTTGTGTACAGTGTAAGAGAATGGTTGAGTTTCATTCTTCTACATATCGCTGTCCAGTTTTCCCAGCACCATTTATTGAAGAGACTGTCTTTTTTCCACTGTATATTTTTTCCTGTTTTGTCGAAGATTATTTGACCATAGAGCTGAGGGTCCATATCTGGGCTCTCTACACTGTTCCACTGGTCTATGTGTCTGGTTTTTTTGTTTGTTTGTTTGTTTTTTGTTGTTGTTGTTGTTTATTTACAGCATAACAGTGTTCATTGTTTTGGCATCACACCCAGTGTTCCATGCAGTATGTGCCCTCCCTATTACTCACCACCTGGTTTCTCAACCTCCCACCCCCCCTTCCCCTTCAAAACCCTCTGGTTGTTTTTCAGAGTCCATAGTCTCTCATGGTTCATCTCCCCTTCCAGTTTCCCTCAACTCCCTCTCCTCTCCATCTCCCCATGTCCTCCATGTTATTTGTTATGCTCCACAAATAAGTGAAACCATATGATACTTGACTCTCTCTGCTTGACTTATTTCGCTCAGCATAATCTCTTCCAGTCCCGTCCATGTTGCTACAAAAGTTGGGTATTCATCCTTTCTGATGGAGGCATAATACTCCATTGTGTATATGTACCACATCTTCCTTATCCATTCATCCATTGAAGGGCATCTTGATTCTTTCCACAGTTTGGCGACCGTGGCCATTGCTGCTATAAACATTGGGGTACAGATGGCCCTTCTTTTCACTACATCTGTATCTTTGGGATAAATACCCAGTAGTGCAATTGCAGGGTCATAGGGAAGCTCTATTCTTAATTTCTTGAGGAATCTCCACACTGTTCTCCAAAGTGGCTGCACTAACTTGCATTCCCACCAACAGTGGAAAAGGGTTCCCCTTTCTCCACATCCTCTCCAACACACGTTGTTTCCTGTCTTGCTAATTTTGGCCATTCTAACTGGTGTCAGGTGGTATCTCAATGTGGTTTTAATTTGAATCTCCCTGATGGCTAGTGATGATGAGCATTTTTTCATGTGTCTGATAGCCATTTGTATGTCTTCGTTGGAGAAGTGTCTGTTCATATCTTCTGCCCATTTTTTGATATGATTATCTGTTTTGTGTGTGTTGAGTTTGAGAAGTTCTTTATAGATCCTGGATATCAACTTTTGTCTGTACTGTCATTTGCAAATATCTTCTCCCATTCTGTGGGTTGCCTTTTTGTTTTGTTAACTGTTTCTTTTGCTGTGCAGAAGCTTTTGATCTTGATGAAGTCCCAAAAGTTCATTTTCGCTTTTGTTTCCTTTGCTTTTGGAGACATATCTTGAAAGAAGTTTCTGTGGCTGATATCGAAGAGGTTACTGCCTATGTTCTCCTCTAGGATTCTGATGGATTCCTATACTTTTAATGCCATTCTGATCAAAATTCCACCGGTATTTTTCAAAGAGCTGGAGCAAATAATCCTAAAATTTGTATGGAATCAGAAGAGACCCCAAATTTCTAAGGAAATGTTGAAAAACAAAAACAAAACTGGCGGCATCACATTACCCGATTTCAAGCTTTACTACAAAGCTGTGATCACCAAGACAGCGTGGTACTGGCATAAAACAGATACATAGACCAGTGGAACAGAGTGGAGAGTCCAGATATGGACCCTCAACCCTATGGTCAAATAATCTTCGACAAAACAGGAAAAAATATTCAATGGAAAAAAGACAGTCTCTTCAATAAATGGTGCTGGGAAAACTGGACAGCGATATGTAGAAGAATGAAACTCGACTATTCTCTTACACCGTACACAAAGATAAACTCGAAATGGATAAAAGACCTCAGCGTCAGACAGGAATCTATCAGAATCCTATGTGTCTATTTTTATGCCAGTACCATGCTGTTTTGGTGATCACAGCTTTGTAGTAAAGCTTGAAATCAGGTAACATGATGTTGCCAATTTTATTTTTGTTTTTCAACATTTCCTTTGCAATTCAGGGTCTCTTCTGATTCCATACAAACTTTAGAAATATTTGCTTCAGCTCTTTGAAAAATACTGGTGGAATTTTGATCAGAATGGCATTAAAAGTATAGATTGCTCTAGGCAGTATAGACATTTTAACAATGTTTATTCTTCCGATGCAAGAGCATGGAATGGTCTCCCATCTTTTTGTGTCTTCTTCAGTTTCTTTCATGAGTGTTCTGTAGTTCCTCAAGTACAGATCCTTTACCTCTTTGGTTAGGTTTATTCCCAGTTATCTTATGGTTCTTGGTGCTATAGTAAATGGAATCGATTCTCAATTTCCCTTTCTGTATTTTCATTGTTAGTGTATAAGAAAGCCACTGATTTCTGTACATTGACTTTGTATCCTGCCATGTTACTGAATTGCTGTATGAGTTCTAGTAGTTTGGGGGTGGAGTCTTTGGGGTTTTCCATATAAAGAATCATGTCATCTGTGAAGAGAGAGAGTTTGACTTCTTCATTGCCAATTTGGATACCTTTTATTTCTCTTTGTTGTCTGATTACTGTTGCTAGGACTTCTAATACTATGTTGAACAAGAGTGGTGGGAGTGAGCATCCTTGTCGTATTCCTGATCTCAACGGGAAGGCTGCAAGCTTTTTCCCATTGAGGATGATCTTTGCTGTGGGTCTTTCATAGATAGATTTTATGAAGTTCAGGAATGTTCCCTCTATCCCTATACTTTGAAGCATTTTAATCAGGAACGGATGCTGGATTTTGATCATGACCAGAGCCGACGGCAGGCTCTGAGCCTGCCCACTGAGCCACCCAGGCGCCCCTCCCCTTCACCTTTTTTACCCAGCCCACACACCTACTTCCCCTCTGGTTACTACCAGTTTGTTCTCTGTATTGTGTTTTTTTTGTTTTCCTCTTTTCTTCTTTGTTTCTTTTTGTTTCTTAAGTTCCACATATGAGTGAAATTATATGGTATTTGTCTTTCTCTGACTTATTTCACTTAATATTATATCTGTAGATTCATCCATGTTGTTACAAATGGCAAGACTTTCTTTTTTTATGGCTGAATAATATCCCATCATGTGTGTGTACATACATATAATGTATGTATTATACATATTTATTATATATATAAAAATAAACATAATTTAAATAGTTTTAATTTTTAAATATAATTAAAAATTATACAAATATAATTTAAATGCTATAAAAATATAAATATAATAAATATAAGTTATATGCATATAACATATTATATCTTCCTTATGCATTCTTCTATCTATGGATACTTAGATTTCTTCCATAATTTGACTATTGTAAATAATGTTGCAATAACTTTTCAGTTACATATACTTTTTTCAAATAAGTATTTTTATATTCTTTGAGTAAATATTCAGTAGCAGAACTATTGGATCATATGGTAATTCTATTTTCAAAATTTTGAGGAAACTCCATACCATTTTCCACAGCAGCTGTACCAGTTTGCATTCTGAACAATACACGAGCTTTCCTTTTTCTCCACATCCTACACTTGTTTCTTATGTTTCTTATTTTAGCCATTCTGACAGGTGTAAGGTAATATCTCATTGTGATTTTGATTTGCATTTCCCTGATGATGAGTGATGTTGAGCATCTTTTTACATATCTGTTGTTCATCTGTATGTATTCTTTTTTTTTAAGATTTTATTTTTTTATTTGACAGATCACAAGCCGGCAGAGAGGCAGGCAGAGAGAGAGGAAGGGAAGCAGGCTCCCTGCTGAGCAGAGAGCCTGATGTGGGGTTTGATCCCAGGACCCTGAGATCATGACCCAAGCTGAAGGCAGAAGCTTTAACTCACTGAGCCACTCAGGTGCCCCTGTATGTCTTCTTTGGAGAAATGTCTGTTCATGTCTTCTGCCCATTTTTTAAATTGGATTATTTGGGGTTTGGGGGAGTTTTTGTTTTGTTTTGTTTTTATGTTATTATTATTGTTGTTGTTGTTGATGTTGAATAGTATAAGTTCTTTATGTATTCTGGATACTAACCCCTTATCATATATATCATTTGCAAATATCTCCTCCCATTCAGTAAGGTTGTCTTTTGTTGATTGTTTCCTTTGCTATGCAGAAGCTTTTTATTTTGGTAAAGCCACTGGGTTTTGAGAATGTTGGTTATGTATCGACAAGTAGCTGGTACTGTGACTTTGGGGCTGGTTTTATTAGCCTTGGAAACCCGAGTTTCCTCTTCTATAAAATGGGAATAATGGTATTCACCCTAAAAGGATATTGTGAAGATTAAATATAATAATGAATTTTATTGTCCCTAACACTGAGCCTGGCCCATAGTAGACCATAGGCCTTTAATATATTACATATTTTTACTACTACTTTTGCTATCTCTATATGTGTAGCAGAAAAAATGAATTTTCTTTTTATCATGAAAATTTAGTGTATTTTCCAGAAAAATTATTTTATAGGCACATCAGGGGTGACTAATCAAGATGAGAAGTTTCCTTATAAATAAAAGAATTATTTTATTTGAACTTAAAAAAAGGGGAGGTACTTTTAGAAGTTGTTTCACATAAGGAAAAATGACTTTTTGTCAGAGCAGCAACATTCACCTAGCTAATGTTGATTTTTTTTTTTTTTTGGCAAATATTTCAGTGGACTATGCACTTTGACTGGACAGTAACCACAAGGAGAGACTGTGTGGTGATACGAGTTTAAAAAGACATATAACAAACTCACAGCATAATTGGGAGAAAGATCTTATTCATCTCTGAGACAAAAAACATCAACCATCATATACCTCGATGCTTACTGAAACCAAAATATGGCACAAATTATTTGTTATGAATATAAATTTGTAGAAAAATAAGTCTAATGGTATAATTATAGAGAAAATCACAGCCCTGTTTATCAGGCATTTTAAACAAAAATTTTCTAAAGAAGTGCAATGGTAGATCAGTATATTTGAAAAGATGATGTACTTTGAAATAGCTGAAGGATTCAGAGTGGTTCAGTCCATTGAAAATAGATTTACTGCCGTAGGAAACATCATTAGGTCCAATGGACATTCAAGATGAGATAAACAAAACACGAAGAATATAGGATGATGAAATTACTTTGGCCCTTTCAATATATTGTGCAATGGGATTCTCAGGCTATTATTGACTGGAGTTGGTGAAAGCTAGAAAATATATACAACATTACCAGAGAAATTATCAGTATAAAAACACAAAACAATCTAGAAGCTAATTTGGGTCAGACTTCCACAGAGGTTAGAAATGACTTAAACTATTTTTTTATTTGAGGTTTTTTTTTTAAGGTGGGAGCTCTATTTTGGCAAATTTTTGTAACTTTCCTATGTTCCAATAATAAATACTTATGATAACTTGGATTATGGATTACACTTTAAAATGCAACAGAAACATGGCAGAGCAGCAAGGGTACATTTCTTGGACTCAGAAGGCCTTATTTTAAGTTAATGATTATGTGACCTTGAATAAGCCAACTTATTTGATCTAAGTCTCTACATCTTCAAAATGAAGGTACTGGAAGTTAGTTATTAGATATTTTTAAGATATAAAAAATAACTGATTTTCCCTAATTTTGTGTTTTAAAGTTAGGCATTTCTGTTACGCTAATCAATGGTCCCCAAAGATATCCAGAGCCTAATCCTTGGAACTTGTAAATATAACTTTTTATGACCAAGGAGACTTTCCAAATGTGACAAATTTAAGGGTCGTAAGAAGGAACAATTATCCTGGATTATTTGGGTGGGTTCTAAATATAATCACAATCCTTATAAGAAATCCTTATAAGAAAGAATCAGAGAGATATTTGACTACAAATGAAGAAGGAATCATGACAAAAGATGCAAGGGGTTACAGGGGTCATAAGTCAAGGAATGCAAGCAGCTTCCAGAAGGTAGAAAAAGCAAGGAAACAGATTCTCCCCTAGAGCCTCCAGAGGAATAAGTTTTGCTGACACCTTAACTTTAGCCTAGTGAAACTGATTTCAGACTTCTGGCTTCCAGAACTATGAGAGAATAAAAGTGTGTTGCTGTAAGCCACTAAGTGTGTTATAATCTGTGATGGTGATATCAGGAAACTAATATAGTAGTTGAAAACCCTAACACCAGCTTTAAGATATAAATGACTTATATCATGAAATAGTAACTACTGACTTGGTCATTTATTAAGGGACTTATTTGATGCCAAGTATGGAACAGATATGAAACCTGGTCCTTGGGTTGAGACATAAGTCAGAGCTATATTAGTTAGGATGTTTTGGCCTTGAGTATCAGAAAACTCAACCCAAACATGTTTAAACATTAAAACAGATTTATGAACATAAGTTCATGAACTGAAAAAGTGCAGAGGCAGGACAGAGTTTAGGAATTGGTACTTTTCAAAAATGGGAAATGGATTCTAGGAAAACAACTTCTGCAACAGTATTCGCAAACATCATGAATATTTGAAGTGACAGAGACAAAGTGTAATCAAAGAAGTGTAAGATATTGTGATAAACTCTATCCTAAGGATATCTTTTAAAATACTGTGGATACAATAGCCAAACTGTAGAAAGAGCCCAGATGTCCATCAACAGATGAATGGATAAAGAAGATATGGTGTGTGTGTGTATATACATATATACCATGGAATATTACTAAGCCATCAAAAATGAAATCTTGCCGTTTGCAATAGAGGGTATTATGCTAAGTGAAATAAGTCAGTCAGAGAAAGACAATTATCATGTGATTTCAGTCATATGTGGAATTTAAGAAACAAAACAGAGGATCATAGGGGAAGGGAGAAAAAATAAAATAAGATGAAATCAGAGAGGGAGACAAACCATAACAGACTCTTAACTCTAGGAAACAAACTGTGGATTGCTGGAGGGGAGGTGGGTAGGGGGATGGGTAACTGGGTGATGGGCAGTAAGGAGGGCACTTGATGTAATAAGCACTGGGTGTTATATGCTACTGATGAATCACTGAACTCTACCTCTGAAACTAATAATAGAATATATATTATTAACTGTATTTAAATAAAGTTAAATTTTTTTAAATACTGTGGATAAATATAGAAACAATGTGGAAGAGTGAAGAAATCTGACTGGGATGCTTTAGGGTCAGTTTCTTGGGGGAGTAACATATAAACTGAATCTTGAAAGATGAGTGAGTTAGTCAGATGGAGAAGGGCCATGGTATTCCAAGAACAGAATACAGATTGTTCAAGACTGAGGAAGGGTGAAAACATGAGCTCAGTGAGAAATGCAGTATTGTTGAGGAGTCCATAGTGGGACTGAAGGGGTTGAAGGGTTAAGAGTGCCATGGGACATGAAACAGCAAAACAGGACTGGGGCCAGAATTTATAAATTTTAGTTTCTGTAGATCTCACAGGTCATTGTGAGGAGTTCGGTCTTCATCCTGATAACATGGGAATCAGGGGCCTTGTTACTGATCTACAGAACTATAGAACTTTGCAATTCCTGGACTTAGAAGCTAAGGAAGAAAGAGCTGCGTGCAGGACTACTGTGAAGGATCTGGCGTAAGTGAGAGATCTTTAGGTAGCCAGGAATGAGTCTGCAGGGCCCCAGACCCTGAGACAGGCATACGCAGTGAGCTGACAGAGCGGTGGGAAGTGTCTGTCTCTCCGTACATGCACGAGGATAGGGAGGTGTGGAGATGGAAAAGAACTTGTCCAAAGTCACGGGACAGAAAGTTTCTGATTCTGCCAGATTCACTCAAAATTTATGCAAGATTCAAACCCAGGTCCTCAGGCTCCAAAGCTCATGCTTTAAGCACTTCTGCCACCTGGCTTCCAGTGGCTCTTTCTGTGGAGGTTCATGAGCATCTGTTTTGCAGATGGAAGCGGAAACTCAGAGAAGTGATTTGTTCGAGGCTATATGGCCATTCAGTAGTAAATCTTGGCCTAGCAGGCTGGCTTTTTTCATTTCAAATCCAGTGCTATTTCCATTACAAGGCATTGTCTTTCTGTAAAATTTTGCTCTCCAGGGAACTTTTAAATTTTTTTCTCTAGAACATATACCAGCAATTTTTTAATGAGATTGGATCAAGTAAAAGTCTTCAGAGAGAAGAAAAAAATTATACTAGAGTAATTCCCTTTGGCAGTAGAATTCAACGTGGGTGGCTTTGATCCCCAGGGGACATCTGGCAATGCTGGAAATGGTCTTTAGTTGTCACAATTGGGTGTGAGTGCTGCGAGCATCTAATGAGTAGAGACCAGATGTGGTGCCCAACATCCCACAGTGCATAAGCCAGCCTCCCACTGCAAAGACTTTCCCAACTTCAAATGTCAATGAGAAATTCTGGCCTCTAGCAATAATGCTTTTGCTTAGGAGATGGGGTCCTTGTGGACCACCATCTGTCCGAACTTGCCAAGCACAGAAAACTCTGCTTTCCCTCTCCTGTTTGAGCTATTACACTGATTTTGGCCTTTATGCTGCCCCTTGACCATCATTTTAAATAATGCAGAATATTAAAACCCATGTCCCAAGAGGCTGACTGGATATATTTTCAGAAGGAAACTTTCTAGGAAATCTTTAAAATCGTTTTAGTCTTAAAAGTTGAGTTAGGCACCTAATGACACCATACCTAAAGGAAAAGCCTAAATCTTAGTTGACGACAAGTGGATTAGACAGCAGTTGTAGAAGATGCATAAATAATTAGATTGGTACGTTACCCTAGGGCAGGTTCAGTGAAGGGTTTCACCCTTATTTCCATTTGTCCTTTCTTTCTTGTCTGTCTTCCACAGGGTCATGCCTCCTCCTTCTGTTCCCTTAAAGAAACTCTGCAAATTCTATGAGCTCTGAGGAGACACGATTTTGGTCTATGTTTTGGTTAAGTCCTTCTCTTACTATAGTGATTTTTTAAAATTTGAATTGGCTACATTATACATACTCATTTTCAAAGTTATCAGCAACACTGAAAAGGGTAAAGAAGCAAAAGAAAAAAAATCATCCATCATCTCATAGCCCAGTAGTAATTGTGGGTGAGTTCAACCTTTTTAAATATTTTATTCTTTTTTTGATATAGATGATTTAATGTTTTAGCTTCAAAGTTTTGTGCCCTTTTGTTTTTCTTAGCATTATTTTATAAGCATTTCCCCATCCCATTAAAAATTCCTTGGCAATCTATGATTAATGGATATAGAGTCTTCCATTTGTGGGACATATCTTTTTTTTAACTAATGTTCCATTGATGCCTAGTTCCTCTTTTCTCCCACTATTATAAATAAGTCTGCTATGAATACCTTTGGAAATAAATCTTTCCCTGTATTTCTTTTTTTTTTTTTAAGATTTTATTTATTTATTTGACAGAAAGAGACACAGCAGGAGAGGGAGCACAAACAGGAGGAGTGCGAGAGGGAGAAGCAGGCTTCCTGCCAAGCAGGGAGCCCAACACAGGGCTAGATCCCAGGACCCTGGGATCATGACCTGAGCCAAAGGCAGACGCTTAACACCTGAGCCACCCAGGTGCCCCTTTCCCTGTATTTCTGATTATTTTTTCAGGTTATATTCCCAGAAGTGCTCAAGCTTTGGGTCAAAGAGCATGAGAGCTTTTATGGTTGGCCAAATTGCTTTCCAAATTATATTAAATTGCAATCACCCCAGCATGCATGAGAATGCTTAGTTTTGTAAGCATCCCCAGATCAAAAGAACAAGTTTCTTTAAAGAAATACCTAAGTAGAGTATAGTGGTATGTACCAGAGTTTTTAGATTGGAGAACAGTGTCTCCCCCCCAAAAAAAAAAATTCTTAAGAAATAGATCAGTAGCAACTAGCTTGGGAAAGTTAAATGCAGATGCCCACCTTTCTTTTTTTATTACATAGCCAAAAGGGCAATAACTGACTTCTCCTTTTCCCTCATCAGTCTGTCAGCTTCGTGTCTGAAAATATTTGTTGACTTTAAACCAAACGTTTATTTTAAACAGGTGGAATTTTCCAGGAGCTGTCTTCATATTTCTATCTAGCTCCTTATACTAGGTCAGGGGCCAGCTAGGTTCACAAGCAGAATTAGCTGAGACAAGCCAAAAGTATTAAGTGATGGCACTTTTAATTTATAAAGTAGATATTATTCTGATTGGAAGTATCTATAAATGATTCTTTCTTCAGTGTCTTTCAGTAATGGGCTTATTGTAGATTAAAAAGGAGCATTCCTTGAGGCCATAGATGTGCTTAACAAACCAGTGGAGAATGTAGAACAATTGCCAGATGGAAGATGAGGAAAATGAATTGGCCTCTGTGGGACATTAGATGGGGGCATGAAGACCACCACTGGGGATAAGAGGAGGGAGCACCAACCCTGGGAGACTATGGTACCTGGGAAAGCTGAGAAAATTAAGGACACACCTAATATGTGCGTATCAGGGCTGCTTAAGGGTGATCCCTAGACTGAAGAGTGGAAAGAGAATGGAATAAGGATATCAGGAAGTGGACCCCCCTGGGTGGCTCAGATGGTTGTGTCTGCCTTTGGCTCAGGTCATGATCCCAGGTCCTGGGATTGAGCCCCTCATCGGGCTCCCTGCTGAGTGGGGAGCCTGCTTTGCCCTCTCCCTCTACAGCTCCCCCTGCTTGTGCTCTGTCAAATAAATAAATAAAATCTTAAAAAAAAAAAAAAAAAAGAAATATCAGGAAGCAAGGTGCCAAAAGAGGCAAATGTCAACTCTGTTGACTTTATTTGACTTGAAATTGTACCCAATCTCCTTCTGAAAAGGCAACATAGCTACAGATTAAAAGCCTAATGCAAGGTAAAACATATAAGGTCTTTGACCCAAAGTAGGAAATGTACATTTTTAGGCAACATGGCATGAGACAATCCAGCCGGTGGAATCCAAGTAGGACCTCTCTGCTTCTACCAACACTGCAACCACAGAGTTTAGCTGAACTCACCTTTCAACCTTTCTGTATTTGTAGCAATGTGTGCCTTACTTAAACTTAAAACCAAATACTTAATGGATCTCATGGGTATACAGAGTTTTCACATACTGAACATTTATAATCAAGAAAAAAAAATGGAACTACCATCCAATATGCTGCTGCTCCTACAGTTCCCTCTGCTTGCAAGTTTTTGTGCTGTACATGATCCATAAGAGAGCTTGATCATTATTCCAAAAGCATCAAGTGAATGCTAATAAGAGGTAATAGATACTGTTGCTCCCCAGCCCGTGTGTGGAAGGTGTAGCTGAGGATTGGCAGATGCCATATACGCACGCACAGTGAACAATTAGGGCCATTATCCAAAAAAGCTTGACTACAAGGCTCACATTCACTTGACAAATCCCAATTGTTAACGAGAAACAATGTGCATATGGTTCTTCATGACTTAGTTTTGTTCACCTTGAGGTTGTTTACTTGAGTCACTCATCTAGATAACTGCTTCATTTTTCCACCTTTCCTGGTTCCTGTAGTCACAACCCTCACATGTCAGAGTTCTGAGGGGTCTGAAAGAAGCCCTCATCTCAGGCTAGGGTAGGAGCTCCTTTCCCGTGCCAGACCCATTGGTCTGTTTCCCTGTCCAGATTCCTTTCGCAGGAGAGGAACTTGAGACCAAAGCTCTGTTGAGATTGAAACTCCGCCTCTTCTCTCTTCTTCCAGCAACTTTGGAGATTTGGGAATTATTTCCTTTGGTAGATAGGAAGCAAAAACCAGCAGGAACCCACTGAATCAGGGCCAGGGACATTGCCGCCATAGCATGAATGCTGTTCTCTCAGAAGATGACACTCATTCTGTAGAGACCTGGAAATGTACTTTTCAATGTCTCCAGGTTTGCTGTGAGGGGGAGAAGCAGAGGGAGAGGGGAGGATATTGGTGACTTCTGCTTTCCACATGGGTCCAATGCCTCATTGTGCTGTGGGTATGAATCCCCCACCGCATTACTCTTAAATGTAAGAACCATCATATGACTTCATTTTTCTTAATAAATCAAAACCTAGTATGAGTTCCCATCCACAAGAACACTCAAGAGTTTCGATCTCTCGCTATGTTTTGGGTCTCTGCTGTGTATTGGGAAGTTTATGGCCAATGTGGGGCCATGACAATTCTGAGGGGCTAATGCGGTCCCCAGGAAAGGAATGAGGGGCCTTAGTGATGCCATTTTGCTCAAATGCCTGTTGTGAGGTCCTCACCTTAGAGATTATGTCTTTTGCTATTGCTTTCACGACTTGGCATTTAAGGTCTATCCCCTGAAGACATCCCACGTTGACGTGCCATTTGGGAAACTGCTGGCTGGGCCTGGGTCTCTCTGAGAAAGACTGCAAACTGCTGTTCCTCTCCTAGTAGGTCCTCCTTGTCTGACTCAGAGCACCTGAGTCCCAGCTTTTCCCCTTCAGTGACTTTGAAACAAACAAAAGTACCTGTTTGCTTCTCCAGGTGTGTGTGTGTGTGTGTGTGTGTGTGTGTGTGTGTGTGTGTGAGAGAGAGAGAGAGAGAGAGAGAGAGAGAAGAAAGAGACTTAGTTTCAGATTTGTGTGGGAAGGAGGACTGGCGGAGGCCTTAAGAAATACAATTCTTACCTCTCATCCCCAGAGTGAATGTTGTGATGCAGATACAAAAAGGTTGTGGTTTTTTGTTTGTTTGTTTTTTGGGGTTGTTTTTTGTTTTTTGTTTTTTACTTTTGGTGAGTTCATAGCAGCTTCCCCCAAAGCTCTGAAATGCTTCTGGTAGGTTTAATTGCAGGGGAGGGGTAGGTGGTGAGGAGGGTAGCAGGCATTTTAAGTGATTCTCCTTAATACTTTACCATATATTTTTGTTAAAAAAACAACAGTAAGAACCAGAGCAAAAGTGAGTGTAGGAAGAACTTAAGAAGAAAGCATTAGCATTGTGGTTCCAGGATGTCTACAATGTGTCTTAGTCCCTCCTGGACCAGCAAGTGAGCTATTTCTAACTCTCTTTTCAGGAATAGAAATAGGGTAGTTCTTTATGACTTCTGGCTAAGGTAGGGAGCTCGTCACCAGCCTCCTGAGGCCATGAGGCCCACTTCTCACACTCTCCTTACAAGTTCAGAACCGAATCCATGATATGAAAACCTGCATCTGGCCCCCCATCACTCATGGCTTCAAAGCCTATTGATACTCTGAATTTCCTCTTCCTTTTTAGCACTGTAAGAATCTCTTCTTTTGATTTTAAGCTTGCTTGTATACCCAGCCATTGTTTTGTTCTGTTGTATCCAGGACTTAGAAGTGCTGGAAAGGTTCATTTGTTGTGTGAAGTTCTTTGATAATACATTCAGTTTCTTTAATAGGCAAGGCTAATCACTTTTTTTAATCGGATTTTCTAAATTGTGTTTTACAAGGATTTTTTTCCTTTTCATTTAAGTTGTTGAATTTGCTGGCGTATAGTTGTTCATAATTCCCTCGTTATAATCTTATAATATCTGTAGAGTCTACAGTGATACACCATTTTTGTTTCTGGTATTGGCATTTTGTGTTTTTCATCTTTTTAAATTATTGTTCTTGCTAGAGAAGTTTCTCAATGTTTTAAGTATTTTCAAGAATGAAAATATCACTGTCATTTTTTCTGCCTTTTTGTCTGGTTTATATCCTATTGATTTGTTGTTACCTTTATTATTTCTTCTCCTCTACTTATTTTGGTCTTGCACTGGTTTTTTTGCTTCTTATGATAGAAACTTAGATAACTAATTTTAAGTCTTTCTTCTCCTCTAGCATATACATTAAAGCCATAAATTTCCCTCTAGGCACTGTGCAATATTGTACCTCATGTGCGTCCCAAAATGTTTCATTATTGTTCAGCTTGACACACTTTCTTATTCTCCTTCTTTTTTTCATTTTTTTTTTTTTAAGAGAGAGAAAGCCAGTGGCAGGGGAGGGGCAGAAGAGGGAAAGGGAGAGAGAGAATCCTAAGCAGGTTCCACCCCCTGGGTAGAGCCCTATGGGGCTCGATCTCATGACCCTGAGATCATAACCTGAGCCAAAATCAAGAGTCAGGTGCTTAACCACGGAGCCACTCAGGTGCCCCTAATTTCTCTGATTGTCTCTTGAACCTATACATTTCTTAGAAACCTATTATTTAATTTCTAAATATTTGAAGATTTTCATGATATCGCATTGCTACTCGTTTCTAGTTTGATTCCGTCATGGTCAGGGAATATAAATTCTCCAATATCTCAATCTTTTGGAATTATTGAGGTTCATTTTATGGCTCAGAACATGGTCTGTCATGGTGAATATTCCACGTGCCTTTGGAAAGAATGGATATTCTGCAGTTGTTGGGATGTCTGTTTCTCCATGAGGACTCCAAACAGCAGTGGGGAAGACTCTTTCTATCAGCTAAGGATGCTTGTCATGCGTACTTGCTCATGTCAATAAGTGTTAATTAAAATATTCAGTGTAGTTTGTCACAACTTCTGCAATCACTTCTTTTTTGTCATTTACATTGCTTCTTCCTCTTCTTCTTTCTCTCCTCTTACCTTGTTTTATTTCTTCTACTCATCCTCTACAAGTTCAAAAAAACAACATTTTGGGGGGGCCTGGGTGGCTCAGTGGGTTAAGCCTCTGCCTTCGGCTCAGGTCATGATCTCAGGGTCCTGGGATCGAGCCCCACATTAGGTTCTCTGCCCAGCGGGGAGCCTGCTTCCTCCTCTCTCTCTCTGCCTGCCTCTCTGCCTACTTGTGGTCTCTCTCTCTCTCTGTCAAATAAATAAATAAAATCTTTAAAAAAAACCTTTTGTGCATACTCATAATTCTTTTTTTTAAGGTACAATTCTAGACTGGGTGAAAATACATGGGATAATCTAAGTTTTTTGCTGCTTATCCCAGAAAATTTTCACCTTTTCCTACCCCAGAATGTATGTGTACATTTACCTCTACACTGCCTCTACTAGTAAATGTTTTAATTTTTACACTAGACAGCTTGAAAGGTGGAAATGCCTCTAGTTGTTAAATTTGCATTTTTAGTTACTAATGAGTTTAAATGCTTTTTACATGTATTTTGGGGTAGTAATATTTTAATTTTTTGTAAATTATGTCTTTTGTCCATTTTTATACTGTGACCTTTATATTTTTCTTGTTAGTTTATAAGGTTATCATATACAATCCAAATTTTTTTTTAATTTTTTTTTAGATTCTTTTAAGGCATAGAGAGTTTTAGTCCTTAAGTGATCCAGTCTCTCTTTTCCCTGATTTTTACTTTTTTTATGCTTAGAAATTCTATCCATATCTCAAAAATCACAACTGATTTAGGTACAACTTATTCAATATATCATATGTTTCATTAATCCATGTAGGGAGCATTTTCTTTTGTATAAAGCAAATAATTATGGAAAAATTTCTTATATCACCATCCTATTTAATAATATTTTTCTTCGGGGCGCCTGGGTGGCTCAGTGGGTTAGAGCCACTGCCTTCGGCTCAGGTCATGATCCCAGGGCCCTGGGATCGAGTCCCGCGTCGGGCTCTCTGCTCCGTGGAGAGCCTGCTTCCTCTTCTCTCTCTGCCTGCCTCTCTGCCTACTTGTGATCTCTGTCTGTCAAATAAATAAATAAAATCTTTTAAAAAAAAATAATAATAATATTTTTCTTCATTGACTTCTAATGCTGTCTTCATACTTTACTAAATTCTAACACATTGTAAAAGCTTTTCCTGGACTATCCATTTTGTTCCATTGATTTTGTCAGTCTATTTTTATGCCAGTACAACATGTTTTAATTGCTACAAGTTTAAGATACTTTTTAATATCTGCTGGAGTTTGTCTTGCTTCATTTTTTCCTTTTTAAAGAAAAACTTGGTATTTTTAATATCTATATATAACTATATGTAAATGTAGGCATAAACATAAATATATATGTATATATTACATATATTATATAATGCTTATTCTTTACTCAATAAGCATCCTATGGAATACATATATTATTATTGCTGTTTTGTTCATTAAAAATTAAAGTTTAAGTTAAAATATCTTAAGGCTCTTTTAGTTCCCACTTTCAATTCTGTTCCTCTTCCCTTCTCTCCAGAGGCACTGAATTTAATATACATTTACTTATTACATCTTAAAATAATTTGGCTTACATGTATATAAATCAAGGAACAACTATATATGGTGTATTTATAAATAAAATAAACTTATAAAATAATAAGTTAAAAATTTATAAACTTTATAAAATAAACTATATATTTATTTTAGTACTTTAAAAATATACATAAATGGTATCATACTGTACATCTCACCCTGGGTTTATTCATTATGATTTTAACATCTGTCCATTGACATATACGTACATCTAGATCATCTTGATAGCTGTATAGTTTTCTATTTTACAAATAATGCATTATCTTATTCAATCTTTCCATTATTGTTAAGTATTAGGTTATTTTCACTTTGTGATTACAAATAACATTGCAGTGAAAACCCATTCATATTTGCCCTGCACTCAGATTCAAATTTCTTCTTAGACTATATTTCTGAAAGTGAATGTTGAGCCACAGGGTATTACATTTTCAGTTTCATGGATATTGCCAAGTTGGTCTTCATGCAACTCTAACAGTTTGACCTTCAGTTAGAATATCAGAGGACCATTATTTATGTCCACATCAACATTCACTATCATTATAGTTAGATACTAACATTCTGATGAGTAAAATGATACATCATTATTCTATCAATTTGTAATTTGCATTTCCCTGGTTATTGGTAAACTTTAGCATCTTTTCATATGTTTATTGGACACTCATATTTCTTTTCCTGTGAACTGCTTGTTCATACTCCTTGCCCATGTTTATTTTGAGTTTGATTTTATTCTTATTAATTTCTAAGAGTTCTTCAGCTATTCAGAGTATTTTCTATTCTTATATATTGCAAATTTTGTAATGTTCCGTTGCTTGCCACTGAGCCTGTTTAGAGATGTACTTTCCATATTGAGAATTTTAGTTTTGATGTGTCACTTGTACCTATGATTAGTTTTCTAGTAAATGCTTAGTGTGTTTCAAGAAATGTGTGCTTACCAGAAATTATATACTTTATACTGTCCTCTCTGAGAGTTTTGAAGAATTCTTTTTCATGTTATTTTGAAATTACATTTTTAAATTATTCTTTTGTGTTTGCTGTAATGTAGAACACTGTTTTTATTCTAGCAGAGAGTCGTTGGGAATTCTGTCCATTCCTCATTATCCTCATTGACTTGAGATAATCCCTCTATTCTATACTCTCTGTCATTTACGTGTAAGTTTATTCCTGAGTTTTCTGTTCTCTTCCAATTATGTATTGTCTATTTTTGTATCAGCTTCATGTACTTTCAATTATTATGGCATTATAATAAGAAATCTGGTAGGGCAAATCTTTCTCCTTGTCATCTTTGTGAAATGTATTCCTCTATTCATATGAAGTTTAAGAAAATGCCTGTCATATTCTGTATCACAGTGACTTAATTGGGAATTAACGGGGAATGTTAAACAAATAGAGTCTTCATCTCAAGTAACAGAATCTAACTCCCACTTTATTGAAGCTCTTTTCCTGTCTTTCAGAAAAGCTTAATACATTTCCCCATAGGTTTCTAACTTCTTTTACTAGAGTTGTTCCTGATAATCTTATAGTTTTTGAATGATATGAGATATTTTCTTCTCTTAACCTATTATTGAATTCAGCTATTCCTAGTATAATGGAATGCTGATAGTTTCAGTTAATTCCCTTGTTTTGAATATTTAAATATAATGTTGAATTATAATAATAAATAACAACTCTACCTTCTTTATGATCTCAGATTTTCCATATTGGGCTCATATCTATTTTGAGGAGTATACTTGGCATAAAAATTAGCTATGTTAGAAACTAAATGATCCCTAATATCATGTATATATCTTAGCCTATTTTGAACTTTGGTTGAGGTCACGTGACTGCCATGCTGTCAGTCGTAATTAACGTAGGTTATTTCTAGCCCTGGCTATAGGCTACCTGAAAAATCCTCCTCAGTCTTTTTCTTGCTTATTGGCTGAATGCAAGAAATCTAACCAAGGACTTTGAGAAGTCCTAAGGGAATAGAGGATTCACAAAAGGGCAAGAACTTCATTTCCTATTTATTTTTCAGAGGAGAGCCACCAAGGAGAATTGCTTGATCTTAGTAGGATATGACAGTTTCCCTTTGTTAAGCCACTGAGATTTAAAACTATTTCAGCAGCTGGTGATAATCATCCTAACTGATATACTAGCCTTTGACAAATAACTTATCACCAACTTCTAGAAAGGATGCAGATTTAAACTCTGTCCATGATTAATGACCCAAACCTGAAGAAGAGCCATAGGACTGACTATTTAGCTTGAGTGCAGACTTCTTTGATAAAAATCGAACATGAGGACATGCTAAGAAACAAAAGGTCATTTTGAATTGTCTGGTCTGGTGGATCAGCATAGCAGTGAGGGAAGGAGGATGACCTTCGTTGGAGTAGATCCTTCTCCCAAGAAACCTGGAACTTTGAGAGAAACAGCACAGTCTCTGAACCATCAGACTCCTATATGCCATGCAGAAAAAAGAACCCTTTGTCTTTATGTTATTTTCATCCCATTCAGCAGACACTCACTGAGCACGTCTTCTGGATCATGCTCTTCCCTGCACACACACACGTTTTTAATACAAGATACCCAAATACACACACACACACACACACACACACACACACACACACACATACCAGAATCACTTCTTCCTCAGAGTTAATTTTTTCTAAGACCCCAGGGAAGATATTCTCAGAGTACAGTTATTCTAAAATTGATTTTCTAGACTTTAGTTGTATGATAAAGAATACATCAGGCCCTGGAGACATTCTTGTCTGTATAAGCTGATACCAAAGCTAATTAATACACAGGAAAGCCTTTCCTCTTTAGGAAGATATCAGTCCATTAGTGCAGATGAAAATAGTGATCGTGGTTTATTGTGTGTGTAAATTCTGGTCACAGAAGGTCAAGTTTCCCATGGAAGTACTTAACCTTTCATGGTCAAGATTATTATAAGGAATATTAGGAAGATTGTGTTTTCCTCTATCTAAATTCTATAAATGTGTATTTAGGTAGAAGAAAAAGCAAGAATAGGATACGACCTTAGCCAATGAAGTCATGTCTTATGAGGGGAAAATATGCTTTATTCATACTAATTAACCTGTTTTTGATACTTTGTCATCACAAAGTAAAGGTCAAATTAATGTTTGTGTCCTGTAATATTCAGGATTGGCTGCAAAGCAAACTTTTTGGCCTCCAGAACATTGGGTTCAGTGCTTTAGAGGTCATTAAGGACCAAGGCTGAACAATAAAGTATAATGTGCCTCAGAGGTAAAAGGAAACAAATTATTAACCATTTGGTAAAAAATTATGGCACACCTCAAATCTGTACTAACTTATTAACTGTTCTGTATATTGTGCATCTTTTCTGGAAAGTAATATTAGCAGCACATACAATAGGAGGCATTAAACTGTTCAGATCTTGGACCGAGCCACCCAACTTTTTCTAAAATGATTCAGAAACAAAAACTTGGGGAGACAATATCTTGCATTTTAATTAGTTAGTTTATTCTACAAATGTTTGTATCATATCTGATCCATGTCAAGCACTGTGCTAGGTGCTGAGATGCAATGGTGAAAACGAAAGCCAATAGTAATGGCTTCTATTCTGGAAAGATGACTGTGACAGAGAGCCAGAAACTCTCTTCTTACAAAGAAACTAAAAATGCCACATAAAATGAAATTTTAAAGACTGTTTAAATAAATGAGTGAGCTTGGCAGAAAAGTCAGGGCAAGAACAGAACTATCACTCAGCGGAGGTGAGAAAACAGTGAAGCTTCTCGCAGCCCTGGGGGTGTGTGCTAACACATATGATTGGCTTATAATTTTAGTTTTAGCAATCTCATTAGTAAGAGACAGGTGACAAAAATATTGGCCCAGCGAAGGTCACGCAGTCAGACTAGACACCCTCCTCCATGGATAAAGTACAAAACCACAAAGAATGCACGGAAAAAACCTAGTTTTAAAAACACGCTCCACAAAAGGAGAGAAAACATTTTCAATTTCAGCATTGGCTCTGGTTGAAAGTGGAGAAAAAGTTGCCTTTGAGAAGGCAACTTTTAAATTTAAGGTCAGCCCTCATGAGAGATAAGGATTGAATTCACACATTTGGAACGAAGAGCCACAACCTGAGACTTTTACTTTAAAATAGATGAAGATAGGGGTGCCTGGATGGCTCAGTTGTTAAGTGTCTGCTTCTCCCTCTCCCTCCACCCCTCTTCCCTGCTCATGCTCTCTCCTTCTCTCTCATGTTCTCATTGTCTCTCAAATAAATAAATAAAATATTTTTTAAAAATGAAAAATAAAATAGATGAAGATACTACTGTCTCCAGGCATCTAGCAAGAATAAATGCAAATATTCTCTAGGGGAACTTAGAATATATGAGATTCTTAAAGAATTCCTATAAGTAGAGACATAAGAATATAAACTACTACTACTACTACTACTACTACTACTACTACTACTACTACTACTGATTTCTACACAAAATTCCTACACATGAATGAAAGGCAATAGAAGGAAAAGGAAGGAAAGTAAATGGAGAGGAAGACGTTATCTCTCATGGAGCCTATAGTCTAGCAGAAACTATAGGTGAGTCATTAAGGTATTTGGAATGTTGCATACCGAGTGCCATGGTTTGGTGGGCTGATAAGTGGGCAACGGCAGACAGTCCTGACACCTCCCCGCCAATATAAGGGTTCCAAAAAGTTTCCTGGAGAAAATGGTATCTAAGTTGAGACTTAGAAGATGATGAAGAGATTAACTGACAAAGAAGATGTGGGGACCAAGAAATCAGGAGCTAATGAGCAGGAGTAAGAACATGTACAAAAGGATGGAGAATGGACCACACACAGCAATTGGGTTTCTTCAAGTATTAGCATGACCTGAGCACTGAATTTGAGCTTGGGAGACCCTAGAGAATCTGAAGGTGTAAGTAGGGGCCAGGTTGCAAGGAGCCTGAATTATTTATTTTTTGGTGTTATCTATATACCAAAAAAAGGAAAAAGGGAAAAAAATCTGAAAAAGAATCTAAATAATCAGAAATCGGAGAAAGACAAATTAAGAATGGGATAGATGGTTAACTATAGGCAAGTGTTAAAAAGAGATGATTATGAACTTAGTAGAAAACTGAAAAGATCTTTATGGTTCTAGTGAAAAAAATCAGAGCACAAAAATCATACTTTACCATTTAAACTGCAATTATAAGTTTATAAAATATGTATGCATGAAGACAAAGACAGGAGGGAAATATACCAGAAAGAACATTGTGTTAGGAGATGGTGGAATATGGTTGAATTTTATTTCCTCTTTTTCAAAAATGTCATTTAATATCTTCTCATTTAAAATTAAAATAAACAGAACGACAAGAACTTCAGTGAGTACAGGGAATGAGGTTTTTGCTCATTATTGAATCTGTTACATAGTCAAGACTGAATAGAAATACTTATCAAATAAATGAAAGATGGGCATTGTTTCAGGCTTTCTGGAAGAATTGCTGATAGTAACCTAACGCAGTGTCAGGTTGATCAGAATTAGGCTTCAGCGCCAAATCAGACACAAACAGATTGAACTTGAGCATTTGAAGACGGGCAGCTACTTGACCTTGTATACCCAAGGAAGATCTACCAGAAAGAGAAGACAACATCTTCTCAATATAGGGAGTAGAAATAAAGGAAGAGTTGAAAATGAGATTGGTTTTTTTCCCTTGGGAAAAAGGATATAAAGGGGGGTATTATTTTAGTTACTCGTGTTTTTTATTTTTAAATTTAGAATATACTCAAATAAATATAAAACATTTAAGAGAATGTATTTAAATGAAGGGGAAAATCTACAAAAAATTGATTTTTTTTCTGTGAGTTCTTTTTGAAATTTTTTCAATGTATGGCCATAATTACTGTATGTCTATTATTTTCTATTCTATTTTTCCCATTTAATGTTATTAAACTCATGTAAAATTTTAAAATTCATTTTTCTCTTAATAAATTGCACAGTATTTCAACATTTCAATCTGTACTTTACTTAACCTCAGCCCTTTGCTATACATGGAATGTGTTTTGTTTTGTTTTTTTGTTGTTGTTGATTGAATTTTTTTCTTTAAAAAGAAAGTCTTACTATCTATATTGTCAATTTTCTCCTTTAAATGATTTTCTTGAAATAGATTTTTAAGAAGGAAGGAATTTTGAGGTAAAAAAATTTAATATAGTATTATGATTTGGATAGTTTTCTCCAAATTCTGCAAAAGAATAATAGAAAAAAAAGTTTTCTTTTCTATTCTGCTAGAATGGAACAGGCTTACTCAGTCAGGATTCTGGGAGGTGGTCGTCTTTCTCAGTATGTTGACCTCTACTGTCTTTTCGGCATGGGTGAAGACAGCCAAAATAATAGCAGTAATAATTCTTCATATTTTTATCTCATTCATTTGCCATAAATTATGGTCTAGTAGTATTATTCCCACCCAACTAGTGAGGAAACTGAGGCTCATTGAGATTAAAAAAGTTTTTTGAAGATACTCAAAGAGCTAACAGCAGGTCTTAGCCAGAATTTAAGGCTCTTTATTTCTGAACCAGGGTAATCATATCCAGAAACTGCAATAACTATGGGTTTCTCTCAGTAGGAAGGTAGGGAGTAATGGAGGAGGTTTTTACTGCCTGGGATGATACACGGACTAATCTCCAACTGTATGATCTTGATCAAGTTCCATAAACACTCTGACCCTTGTTTCTTCAACTAAAACATGGCAGTGATAACAGCACCTGCTTCATCAGGTTGTTGGGAAAAGTAAATGAAGCAGTTCATGGAGAATATTTATGTAGTGCCTGCACATGCCAACATTTAGTAAATACCTATGAGATGGCCAAGGTCCAAATTCTTTAAAGTTGGCAAGTCAGCCTAACCATTATCCTCCATCCTTTCCTTCAGGACAACTGTAGGATTTAAAATATACCTTAGAGATTTTTTGCAGTTATAGTTTCTATATCTAGAGCCCAGATCTTTATCTAGGCTAGTTTCTATATCTAGACACTTGTCTTCCTTTGGTCCTGGCGATATTCTAATTTATTAGAGAGGAAAATAGTTCCTCATGCTATTGGTGTGTGTTGCTGTGTTCCTGACCATGCTTCCTTTCAGCTCTTTATTTTAGATCCCAGCAAGATTTCATTGTTCCTTGTACTCTACCTTCTTGCCTTGTGTATGCCTTCTGGACCCTTTGTTGTGTTACAGCATTCTGTGACTGTGAGTTAGGCAGGACTCATGAAAGCAATATTGTATTGGTGTATTTATTGCACTTCAGGCTTATTTTTCTGTTTTAGACAATGATATACTTTGTTTTACAAAGTTTCAATGAATGATTGTATAAATAGATAATGTTAGTCGTGATGTCACCTTGTAAAAACTATTAATTTTAGTTATATTGTGTGGTTGAGGAGAACAATGATTTTTAAATGAAAGAAAATAGACTTTTTCTGTCTATGATCCATATTTATGTGACTCTGTACCTATGATTCAGAAGAATGTCTGGGATTTAAAAAGTTTATGAAGCTTTAGTTATTCAACTAATTGCAATTTTGTGAACCTTTAATATATTCAGGAACAGAGTAAACAGGGTACTTGAAGTATTTTTGTCTTTGAGCTTAGAGGCTTAGTGTTAAAACTGTCATTGTCGTGCACATCTTCATTGGCAATTGAGTGGACCACTTTAGAAAAACGCTGCATCAAAAACTAATGATGTATTTTATGGTGACTAACATAATACAATAAAAATTTTAAAAATAAATAAACAAACAAATAAATAAATAGTAACTCACATTAAAAAAAAAGTTGGAATTCCAGAGAAAATGAGCAACCATTTATTTCTTCAATCAGTCATTCTTCTCTTCCCATTATCTTCACCCTCACTCCTAATGAGTCCACTAACATGTCTCAAAATCAGCCATTACCTACATCTTGACAAAATCAATAGGCACATCTCTGATTTTATCCATCTTGACCTGTCAGCTGTGTTACACAGGGTGGGCCCCCTCTCATTTTCCTGAAACATGTTCTTTCCTGGTTTCAGGACACCACCTTTTCTGTGTTTTCTCTCATTTTCCACAGCTACCCCTCAGGCTAGTTTGCTGGCTATACAGAGTCTTTGCTGCTACCAGACTTCTAACTGGGGGGTGTCCAGGGACTTGCTAAGGTTATCTGCTCTATTTTTCACCCACTCCCTAAAAGATCTCAACTTGAGCCTCATAGCTTTAAATACCATATGGGTTGTTGACACTCAAAATTCTGTCTCCAATCCAGGTGTCTCCCTGTGAGCTCTAGCCTTGCAGACACACGAGCCTACTCATTTCTCTATTGAATATGCTCTGATAGAATTTTGTTGTCTCCCCATCAAATTTACTACCCTGCCTGCCCTATACACCTGACCACCTCACTACATGACATTGGCATCATGAACTTGCTTATGCCAAAATCAGGAATTTTGCCTTCATTTATTTCCTTTATTCATTCCCTCTATCTATGGAATGTGATTATTGACATGCTTAGTTTTAAATCTCACTATTCACTTTCTATTTGTCCCATTCAGTGTTTTCCCCCCTTTTACTTATTTCTTATTTTGAATCAATTGAGTATATTTTTAATGATTCTATTTTACCTCCTCTATTGGGTTATTACTATAAACCTTGTTTCTTATCTTAATGGTCGCCTTTGCATTTACAGTAGTATTAAATCTTTCCCCTTGGCATATTAAACCCACCGACTCTTTAAGCACTGCATTCTGGAAAGGACATATAGAATTTGGTTCTAATAATTTCGTCTACTGATGTTTACATCTGTGCCAGTTCGGGGTTGTTTGTAGTTCATTGATTTTTGGGGGGTTATATTTTCTTCCTTCCTTGCATATATAGTATGCTACATAGTGTGAGTTTTGTGTTACTGAACGCTGAATATTTGTGTATTCCTATCAATATTCTTGTACTTTGTTCTGGGATGTGTTTAATGTGCATGGAAAGTTTGATCCTTTTGAGGTTATTTTTCAAGGTTTGTTAGTAGAAGCAGAAATAAAGGTTGTTTCATAGCTAATTTATCCTGAACATATCCTTCTGAGACAAAATCCTTCCGAGTGTCTCCCCCACCCATGCTGTTTGTGTTACAAGTTTACCAGTTTGGCTGGTAAGAACAAGCACTATTCTGAGACCCACGCGAGACTCAGTTATTTTTTCTTCTGACCTTTTCAGGTAGTCCTTTCCCTGGCCTTGGGTAGTTTTCTCGCATGCTGTAATTAGTATTTAGCTAAAGACTCTAGGGGAATTCCATACATATCCCTAGCATTTTTTCTTGTATGCGTAACTCTCCCATTTCTAGTAACACTGCCCTGTGATTTCTGGCTGGCTTGACCTCTTTGGGCTCTCAGGTCTGTGCTCTCCACTCACAGAGTCTGTCCTACTTCACCTGGGCTCCTCCTCCCTGTGTTGCAACTTGGACATCCTCTTCTCTTAAGGCAAGAAGCCAGGACACTGGTAAGTTTACTTGACTTGTTTCCCATGTTTCAGGGAACAATACTTGTTGCCTGACACTAGTTGCCTGATATCAAGTGTCTTTGAAGTATTTGTTTTATAAATTTTGTCCAGTTTAAAAAAAAATCGTCAGAAATGTACATCTGGTCCTTCTTATTCTATCTTGGCTAAAAATGGAAGTCTCTTGATTCTTGCCCTTGTTTTTTAATGGGTGTGGGCATTGTATTTGCACATTTTTGTAGAAATAACTTGAGGCTTATGATGTTGTTACTGTCCTCCAGAAGGGATTTCCCTTCTTGTTTCTTCTTGTTTCTTCTTGTTTCTCTAGGTGTCTGAGGCCACTAGCAATCTGAGATCACCTTAATCAAACCTCAGTTGTCGTGAGGATTTTTTGCTGGATATCAGTTCCTATGATGGCTCATCTAACTCTAGTTGAGTTTTAATCCCATGGTGCTGCCTTTTAGAGTCACAACCCCATGAGAGGTTTGTTTACTAGCTCCCTGATCCTTTGAAAAGATCTTTTGAAAGACCTATAGACCTTTCATTTCAACTCTTGGTACCCATTGTTATTGTATTTGAAGTAGGTTTCTAAATAGATGGTACATGGAAGAGTGGGGGTGGATTCTTAATCCATCCTGCTAACCTCTGTATTTTAATCAGTGTACTGAAATAATTTACATTTCAGTTATGTATTAATATATGCTAGAGCTTAGGTCTGCTATGTTACTTGTTTGCTTCATTTTTCTTTCCTACGTTTATCATCTCTTACCTTCCTTTGGTTATTTAAACACCTTTTAGGATTCCATTTTGATTTATTTATGGTGTTATAGAGTATATTGTTTTATGTAATTGTCCTAGTTGTTGCTCTAGGTATTGTAATATATGTTTATATACACACACTCACACATGCACATGTACACCTTAACATTGTCTCCTGGTATCCATGTTCTATCTCTTCAAATAATGTGTAGAAATCTCATTTATATATAAATTCCTTTACTCTCCCCACTTTTCAGGAAATTTTTAGCCAGTAATTCTTCACATCTTTTTTAGCTTCAATCTTGTCCAATGATACGAATGTTAGATTTGTGTTATTGTCTCACAGATCTCTGAGGTAACGTTGATATTTTTTGCAGTCTCTTCCCTTCAGTGCTTAAACTGGCTGATTTCTGTTGTCCCGTTGCTTTACTTTGCTGAAGCTGCCATGTGATGAGTGACTTAAACAATACAAATTTACTGCTTCACAGTTTGGGAGACTAGAAATCTGAAATCAAGATGTTGATAGAGAATACTTTCTGAAGGCTATGAGAAAAGATCTGTTGCAGGTCTCTTCCTCCTTGATTTGAGGATGGCTATCTTCATGTTCACATGACATTCTCCCTATGTACATATCTCTGTGTCCAAATTTCCCCTTTTTTATGAGGACATAAGTCATGCTGGATTAGGATCTACTCTTAACTCATTTTAACTTGATTATCTCTGTGAAGTCTATCTCCAAACAACATTACATTCTAAGATCCTGGGAATTAGTACTTCAACATACAAATATGAGAGGCACATAATTCAACCCGTGACATCATCTTCAAGTTCACTGATTTCTTCCCTCTATCCTATTCTGCTATTGATCCTTCTGGAGAGATTTTTAAATTTCAGCCATCGCATTTTTTATACGATTTCCACTAAGTACTTTTTTTAAACCTTCTTTGATGAGGTTTTTCCGTGTTTTTTTTTTTTTTGTTTGTTTGTTTGTTTGCATCAAAGGAATTTACTTTTACTTGTTTTTTTTCAAAGATTTTATTTATTTATTTGAGAGAGCATGGTAGGGGGCACAAGTGGGCAGGGAGGGGCAGAAGGAGAGGGAAAAGCAGACTCCTTACTGAGCAGAGAGCCTGATGCAGGGCTCAACCCTGGGATCCTGGGTTCATGACATGAACCAAAGACAGGTGCTTAACTGAGCCACCCAGACACCCTACTTTTACTTGTGTTTTTTTGTTGTTGTTGTTTTGTTTTGTTTTTTTCAAGATTTTATTTATTTATTTGACAGACAGAGATTAGGTAGAGAGGCAGGCAGAGAGAGAGGAGGAAGCAGGGTCCCTGCTGAGTTGAGAGCTCAGTGCAGGGCTTGATCCCAGGACCCTGAGACCATGACCTGAGCCAAAAGCAGAGGCTTTAACCCACTGAGCCACCCACGCGTCCCTACTTTTACTTGTTAAATCATATTTATGTGGCTGCTTTCAAATGGTTGTCAGATAATTCCAACATCTGATTCATTGTGGTGACATATGTTAATTGTCTTTTCTTTTTCATGTTGTGACTTTTCTGGTTGTTGATATGACAAGTGATAATCTATTATATCCTGGACATTATGTTAAAATATCCCAGCCCCTATTTAAATCTATTTTTGAAAGCTTGTTACTTTGTTTAGATTGAGCATACAAATCATAGCCCACTTTCATAAGCTACAAGTCCTGTGGTAATTTAGTTCTGAGAGGTTTTTTAGTGCTATTTTGGTTTGCTTGGTTTGTCTAATGCCACTGGGTCTTCTACTAATCCTTGCTGTTTCCCTTGCAGGAATGAAAGGCACTTCCTCTGACCAGGATCCTGATGACTTTAGGTGAGTGATGAGGGCATCAGGGATGGAAAATACTTCCCCAGGGTGAGTTGTTTGTCAACAGCAGGTCCCTTCTTTGATCCAAGGGAGGGAGGTACCTGGGATATCTTCTACTGCTAGGCTGCAAGTTAGAAGATTCTGGGTCTGGACCATTCACTGCTATGGATAGGTGTTTGTGATATCCTGCAACACTGCCTTGTTTCTCCAGTTCTGGTGTACCTGAGCAGAAGGACTATCTCTTCTCACCTTTGAACTTTCCTATTATAGTCTGTTGCATTTTTTCTAGAGTTTGCAGCTGTATTTAATAGTGTATAAATCAGGATTCACCTCCAAAGTCACAGAATCAAGAGGAGAGGTATGTAGGTATAGATATAGATACAGATAGAGATACAAGTGCAGATATAGATATATAGATCTGGGAACCAGGGGAATCAATGGTATAAATCTCAGTCCAAGAGCAGAAGACAATGAGATGCTCCAGTTCCAGCAGTCAAGTTTACGTATAAAATTAACTATCATGGGGGGCGCCTGGGTGGCTCAGTGGGTTAAGCCTCTGCCTTCGGCTCGGGTCATGATCTCAGGGTCCTGGGATCGAGCCCCGTATCGGGCTCTCTGCTTGGCAGGGAGCCTGCTTCCTCCCCTCTCTGGCTGCTGCTCTGCCTACTTGTAATCTCTCTCTCTCTCTCTCTCTCTCTCTCTGTAAAAAAAAAAGAAAAAAAAATTAACTATCATGGGAGGAACATGGGGGACGAACAAGGAGAGTCATTTATGCTATCTTATCCAGATAAGAAGTCATATATTTATTCTTTCAAAAAATTTATTTTCTGTTATTTATATGGATTTGGGGTGGTGGGTAAAATACATACAAATGCAAAAAAAAAAAAATACATACAAATGCTCTGTATTCTGTCTTCCACACCACATTGGAGGCTGAGACTTAAGATCTTCTCTAATGCATTTTTTCCACACTGGAGTTGCTTGAGAGTACCTATTTGTACATTTGCATGATGTTTTAATGGAAATTTGTTGCTGTTATGGGGAATAAGTGGGGGAACTTCTGTGAGCACCCAGTTGTGAACTATTGAGAATTTGAAGTGTGAAAAAACATAATTAATGGAGGAAATTTACAAAGTAAAGGGATTAAGGATTCCCTAGGAATGAATAAGATTATGTTATGTATTCCTTGGGGTGTTTTATTTTCTTTGTCTCTTAATAGTTCTGGTTAAATATGTTCACTGCTTCACTAGTAGGAATGTAAACTCCTATGTCTTTCTCTTCCCTAAGTATAAAATATATTAGTCATTTTATTAAAATGTAGAATTTTTTCTTTATTAGCCAATATTGGTGACAAGGCTATTTCTTGTTTAGAGATGCTTAATTTTGCTAAACCGAATGGAATTATCAGTAAATTCCTGTTCACAATAAGCAATGTAAAAAAATTTTAAATCATTCCTTGAGCTCTAGTTACATATAAAATATCTCACCTGACAGCAGCTAATACAAATGGCTCCTGTATTTAATTTTAACATCATGGGATTGCCTCATCTGTCACTGTTTGAAATCTGATCAGGGAGAAATGAATTTCAAAAGTTGTTATTAAAGTCCCTTATGAGTTTCTGAGATAAATAGTTACATGGGTTTCATTTGGAAAAGCAGCATCCCACTTTTTAGTGGTAAGCTTTAATTAGCAGAAATACAATTTTATATAAATCAATTAACAAATGTGTAAATGCCTCTTCTGTGCCTTGCATTCTGACAGTCTGTGGGAAATGTTCATAAGGCAAAGAATATTCCATTGCTCACAGCCTGAGTTTGGAGATCAAGAATGCACATATGAAATGATTAACTGAGAATCCAGGACACTGACCACCAATAAAGAATGAGTCCAGGACACCTGGGTGGCTCAGTCAGTTAAGTCTCTGACTCTCGATTTCAGCTCAGGTCCAGATCTTGGGGGTAGTGAGATTGAGCTGCATGTCTTCTTGGGCTCTGTACTCAGCAGAAAGTCTGCTGGAGATGCCCTTTGCACCTCTCCTCATCTCAAATCATAAATATATCTTCAAAAGGAAAAAAAAAAAAGAATGAGTCCAGGGAAGGAAATGCCAAGGAAATACTGGCTGGGATAGTTAAGAAAGTCTTTTAAGACTAAGAGACATGTGAGCTGGTATTTGAAAGAAGATGAGTTTTGAATTGGTGTAAGGAAGGCAAGACACACCCCAAGGGAAGAGGGACAGGCTATACCCACAGGTGAGAAGGAATTTGATCAACGTTTCCTAAATAGAAAAAAACCAGAGTACTCAGGGAATGGGTGAAGATCTGGGGAAGATAGATATGAATGATCATCCTCAGGGTGAGTCTTGTGGGGAAACTCTTATGTCTGAAAAGAAAACAGCAATCATGGTTATCAATTGAATATGTATTCCTTGGGGATAAGAGTTGACTTTCTGGTTTTGTATTCTCAGAATCTGGCCCTCAAAACTTTTGCTGAATGAATTAATAAAGAATAATGGAGAATCTAAGCTTAGTCATTTCTTCACCTCACAGAGAGAATAATCATGGTTCTTCTCCTCCCCCTCTTTCTCCTCCTTTTCATTACCACATGTTCTATTTCCTGCTATCTTGAGCCCAGTCTTTCCCAGCCTTTGTACTGAATGTGCAAAGCTACTTTTAAATGAGACAAGCTCTTTCATGTTGGGATTTTGAGCCAAAAGTTCTCTTCTACAATTCTAATATGGATTTTTACTTTTCTTCTTTATGACTCATTTCCATGACAATTTTTATTTTGTCTCATTGTTTTATGAAAAATCCTTGCTCTGAAACTCAGTTCTGAAATATTTATTTTTTTAATTATAAGGTTTTCACAGTTTTAGGTTCATAGGAATGTACAGTAGAAAATGCAGAGTTCCCAAATATCCCCTCCACACACACACTCAAATCCTCCCCCACCATCAACATCCCCCACGTGGGTAGTACGTTTATTACAACTGATGAACAGATATTGACATATCATAATCACCCAAAGTCTATAGTCTACATTAGAGTTCACTCTTTGTGTTGTACCTTCTCTGTGTTTTGACAGATAATGACTAGTATCCATAATTACGGGATGGTTCAGAGTAGTTTTATTGCCCAATAAATCCATTGTGCTCCACCTGTTCATTCCTCTCTCTTCCCAAACCTCTGGCAATCACTGATCTTTTTACTGTCTCTATAGATTTACCTTTTCCAGAATGCTGTATAATTGGGATCGTACAGTATAGAGCCTTTTCAGATTGGCTTCCTTCACTTGGTAATATGCATTTAAGTTTCCTCTGTGTCCACTGGATAATATCCCATTGTCTGGATGTATCACAGTTTGTTTATCCATTCACCCACCTAAAGACATCTTGATTACCTCCGAGTTTTGGCAATTATGGATAAAGCTACTCTAAACATCTGTGTGAAGACTTTTGTGTGGACAACTTTCAACTCCTTTAGGTAAATACCAAGGAATGGGGTTGCTGCATTGTATGATAGACTTGCTTAGTCTTGTACAGGAAACTGCAAAACTCTCTTCCAAAGTGGCTGTCCCATTTTGCATTCCCACCAGCAATTAAAAAAAAAAAAAAAAAAAAAAGACTTTTTCATCAAAGTATTTGGGTATTTAAAAAATCCAAGGGAGGAAAGGAAAGCTCCTTTCTCATAAATAAACAAACAAACAAATAAATAACAACAGTTCCTTGACCTTGGAGATAAGGCATGTTTTAGCTTTCTGATCCTGGCAGTCTTGCAGACACCTGGTGGTTGTTTGGTGAAGTTTGCCGGTTTGAATTCTTCCTTTCCCTTTGCAGAATTCTTCCTTTCTTTTTCTTCTTTAGGCATTACCACCACAAGAGTTGATGGGCTCAACTTTCATTGAGGTCTGCTGGTGTGTCCTATCATAGCATAGCTTTGTTTTGCTAGCTAAATTATATCCTTGCTAATTCTATACATCTACAGTAGTCAGTACCTTCAGTTCACTCATCCCCAAATTACATCAATTGTTTGGAGCTTGTGTGGACAATGCATTCATGAGAAGCAATGCCTAGATCCAGCTATAGACAGGAACCTGAGTTCAAAGGTAAGGATGTCCCTCCTAGTTTTATGCAGAACTGTAAGAGCATAATGCTTTGAAATATGTAAGCCATTATTATAGCATTATTTCTGTCTATCTTTTTTTGGAAGTAAACCTGATAATTTAGTTTTAATTTGAATTGATTGCTTCTAGAAAGTTTATTTTATACCTAACCACATAGGCTTAGCTTATTTCATCTTCTGTTGCCATAGGAGCAAATAGTTTAATACAATTGTCTAGGCATGGTGCAAATAATTTCTTTGATGTATTGTTTTTCATTAGAGAATGGAAATCTTGTCAATTTGAAGTACTAGAATTCTCTCACCAACTTAAATATCATAATTTTGACACCACATAATCCATCTATCATTATTTTTAGAGATATTTGGAAATTTTAACTTGATTCATTAGCATAGTCAGAGCTGTGCATAGAACATTTGTGTTTTATTTTCTTTCTCATGAATCTTATTGTAATCAGATGACTGCTCTGTGTGATATTGATTTTTAAGTACTATATGTGCAAAAAAGAAACTGAGGACTTTTTTTCAACAAAATCACAGGGAATCTTCAACACACTGGCAAAGCTTCTCAAATTAACTTAGTTGTCTAGATAAAATCCTTCTCCAAAGGAAGTTGAGGGAAATTGGAAGGGGAGGCGAACCATAAGAGACTATGGACTCTGAGAGACAACCTGAGGGTTTTGAAGGGGCGGGGGTGGGCGGTTGGGGAACCAGGTGGTGGGTAATAGGGAGGGCACGTATTGCATGGAGCACTGGGTGTTATGCAAAAACAATGAGTACAGTTACGCTGAAAAAATAAATTAAATTTAAAAAAAAATCCTTCTCCAAGCTTGAAGTAGAAACTCAAGTTAAAGGTTTTGAAGGGCTACCTCTACACATTCCCATGTAGTGCTGAGAGTTCCAGAATCTGGTTCTTTCTTTATGAGTCTTGCAACCATGTCCAATAGCCCAGGCTTGGAAGCAAGACCAACTGCCCGAGAATGGGAAAACCCTCAGGAAATCTTGACCTATCTTCAAAGGCATCAAGTAGGCAGATAGGAAGGAGAGAAATGTTAGGGCTATTTTTAATATTATTGAAAATTAAATGGACTTCCTTACAACATACCTGCAAGACCAGAAAGCAGATATGGATAAAAGAGTGTGGAATCAGAGGTCACACACACTTCCTGAATTTGCATCTCAGGTTCACCTCCTTGTTAGCTGTGGAATTCAGACAAGTTACTTAGCCTCTCCAAATCTCAACTGCCTCTTTTAGAAAGTGGGTTATTTCCTAGAGTCATAGAAGGAGTAAATGAAAATGAAAAACGTAGAAAGTGTTTACCATGGTATCTGACCAAGAGCAAGTATTCAACCAATATTCATGATTACTAGTATTACCTTAACAGGCTGTCACATCTATGTGTTGTTCCCTGAAATTCCATCAGCTTTGTGTGATAACACTGTTTATCTCATTCTGATCAGAAGCTGTGACTAGCAATTAAATATGATTTTAATTAAAATGGGATAATTAATTCATGTCTTAAAAAGTGCTGTATGTTTGAAGAGATGTGTCAAAACAAAATTTGAAAAAACGAAAGTGACAGAAGCAGAATGAAAAGAAAGGGAGATTCTTGGTGGTGAGATGTTTGAGGATTTCTAGAGTGGAGACTGAGCACAGGAGAGGGTGTGAAAAATGTGGGGGCGAGGGCAAGAGGAATGGAACAGACCTTGCCCTCATGGCCCCATTTCCCACCATGCTCCCCAGCAGGCTCTGTCCTTCGGACACAATGGCCTTCTTTCAGTTCTTCTAACACTTTATCTTCCTCCACTTTGGGCCTTTTCATTTGCTCTTTCCTTTGCCTGGAACATTCTCTCCACTCTTGTTCATTTAACTAATCCTTCTGTCTTTTGGTATTAATTAAAGCATCACTGTCTTCCAGAAACCCTTCTGATACCCTGAACTAGGCCAGGTCCCACTGCTAAATTCTGCCATAGCACTTGCTCTGTCTTCATATTGCTGTATCCACTTGTTAAACACTGAATGTTTACCTTCCTTGCCTACTTGTAAGCTCCATGAGAACAGAGGTTGCTTCTGGTGGCTTATTCATCAGGCAGAAGGCCTAGCACATAGGTGGCGCTCAATAATCACAGGTTGGCTCATTGATAGGGAAAGATAAACTCTGGGCTTTTCCATATTGTTCTCCATCCACCTGTCTCCATTTCTCTTGATGGCAACGGTATTCAGAACAATGCTCATATCCCATAGGCTGGAGAACAAAGGACAGTGCCTATTCAACAAGTCATGGACAAAATTTTCCCTTTTAGTATTCTCCATGTTTTTCTCTCCTACTCATAGCACAAGCCTATCAATGGCCTCTAGATTTCCCATTTGTGGTGCTGAGGATCTCCCCCATTGGATTCCAGCAGCACTGGAAACTAGCATGGAGAGCAGCTACTGAGAACTCTGAGGTCAAAGGAGTGATCGGAGACTTGGCAAGTCTGGAAGGACATTCATTCATTCATTCAGCAACAACTGAATAACAACAACAATAACAACGGCACCTATGGGGTGCTTATCTTGAGCCATGTCAGTGAATCATCACCACAATCTTTTGAAGGCGATACTATTAATACCCCTCCTACAAGTAAGAAAACTGAGGAAAAGGGTTGCAAAGCAACTTTGCCAAAGTCCCATATATAACAAGTTGTGAGGCCAGGATTTGAACCTGAACTCTTAACCATGCTAAAATTTTGCCTCTCATGGAGCTTATTATAGGCAATTATGTGCCAAATATGAGACCAGATGCTGGGGACCCCCAAACAACCAGGTCTCAGACCCTGGTGTTGGGGAGCTTGAAGTTGGCTGAGGAGATTCAGTAAAAATCTTGATGGTGCTGTACTGAAGACTGGGCTAGTGGAATGTCTTACATGATGGGATATACAGCAAGCCACCAGGAGGGTGCTTATCCTGCTGCTTGGGGGGACATCACTTGATAGACATTTTGATCCAATTTGCACCTGCACAGCCACAGGCATTCAAATGAGGCTTGTGGCATTTAGGCAATTTCTGTTCTGGAGACATAGGAGGCAAGTTAATCCTCAGCACCCCTGGGGTTTTCCCCTTTGGCCCATGGCCAACTCTTTCTTGGACATGGATATGTTTCTTGCACTTAAAAGGGAAAAAGATGGACTTCAGTTTTGGAAGCATATGGTGTAATTTTAAGTTATTAGACGATTAGTAATGTTCAGGGCAACATTTCCAAAATGTTCCTCCAAGCCTTTGATTAAAAAACAACAGTTACAACAACAAACCAATATTCTATTAAACTGCTTAGTGTTTTCTACCTAAAAAGTGGCCAGTTTGTAAATTTTGTGGTTTAACAATTACAAAGACTCTAGTAAGGGGGATATTTATTACCCATGTTTTGCTAAATGTATTTAGTGCTGTCTTTGTTCCTTGTTTTGGATTCCAGAAAGGTTTTCTATATAATCTGTAGTATATCTTGGTAATGCCCACAGAACCACTGTAGCTCGCATGTCTCCTCTCTGAGCTGCATAAACACATATATTTGCGTTAATGGATGTCCATGATAACTATAGATTTTATAATTTAGAAATTAAAAACAAATTAATTGGCTGTTGGTTGACCACGCAATACAGAATAATGAATACAGTGAGACCAGATATGGATTTTGAGCTCTTGATTGTCTCTTAGTAGTTATTAAAAATCTATTTATTGAGAGACACACCATAAGTGACCCTTAATCTCACAAAACAAACTGAGGGCTTCTGGGGGGAGGGGGTTTGGGAGAGGGGGAGTGGGGTTATGGACATTGGGGAGGGTATGTGGCATGGTGAATGCTGTGAAGTGTGTAAACCTGGCGATTCACAGACTTGTACCCTTGGGGATAAAAATACATTATATGTTTATAAAAAAAATAAGAAATAAAAAAATCTATTTATTGAGTTTCTACTAGATACTGAGCATTGGGCTAAGCTCTGGAAATACAAAAGTGCCAAAGACAATATGGTTTTTTGCCATTTGGGGAACTTACATTTCATGGTATGAGAAAGAGGACTAAAGAAGATCAAACTGGCTGAGTGTAATGTGAAGTTTGGGGAGAGCCAAAGATGAAGTTATAGTGGAAGTCTGGGGTGAGGGATGCTTTTTGACTATGATAAAGATTTTGGCTTCCATTCTGTGTGCAGTTAGGAAGAAGCTGTCAGTAGAATGGATTGTTCCAATTCAGGCTGCTGGCCGTGAGTAACAGTAATCCACATGAAGTAGCTCAAGTAAAGAGGGTTTATTATCGGGCAAAAGATGTGTCTTACAGAAATTCAAAGCTGGAAAACAAAGAGCAGCCAGCCCTACAGGAACTAAAAATGGGAACAAGAAATCCCTTACTACTGAGGCTGTTCTTTCTCATGCTTTCTCTATTTTCTATTTTTTTACAAACAACTTTCCTCTATCTATCCCTATTATCTATCTATAGGGGTATCTATCTATCCCTATTACACCTGTCCTCTATGAGTGCCACAAGTCCCAAGTCCAGCTTTTGACTTTTCAGCTCAGCTACTCAGAGCTTAGTGCCTTGGTTTCCCAAGTTTAACTTTCCTAGGGTGAAATGTAATAGGCATCAGCTGATTTCCCTTTGGGGTGAAGTTCTTCATACAAGGCTTTATCCAGGCATTGTGATAAATTACCTAAGGCCACTGTCCATCCTTGACCTAGACAGCTAAGAGTAGCAGGATGATGTCACATAGCTTTTGCTCCTCAATAGTTGGAGAAAATAAGTCATGGAAAGTCATATTATAAGTAAATTTTGCAGTTATACAAGAACTTTCCTTGTCAATCCCACATGGTTTAATGAGAGTAAAATGAGATAAGATTTTTTTAAAGTTTTCTGTAAACTGTGAAGGTCTGGTAGAGGTTAGTAATTGTTTTTGCTCACCGCCAGACAGTGAGTAATAATCAGTATATATACAAGAAAATATATTAAGGTACACAAAGAGTCTAGCGAGTAATTTAGAGAGAAAATTATTACAATTATTTACCAGCCATATCTCCTAAGACCAGCTTCTTGATGATCCTGAATACAGGTGGTTGAATTGATAATTAACTCTACAAGTTCTAGTTGGAACTAATTTTCAACTGTGCATTATGATTCTTTCAAAGCCCTATAACATCATTTGGGGCAATAGAGAAGAAGCATCTAAAATGTGATTTGGTGACTAGAATATGCCCTTACAAAAGGGAGGACAAGAAGTTGACATTGTTAAAAGGATACTGGCACTTCTTCTTTTGCTAATGAAAGAGATCTCTCCCAACAAGTAGATGGCGGTAGCTGTTATTCTGAAAGGCAAGCTGTTCTAGGGATTGAACTACCTGTTCAGCTTGAGACATAACCAGAGCACATCCTTTATAAAAACATTTCAAAGATTTGTTTTTTAATTACCTCATCAAGGCAGAGAAATTGAGAGCAGAGTTGGTGTAACAACTTGCTGCCTGAATGTTAAGGGTTGGTCTTAGGAAACTGAGGTGGGCAGAAGCCACAGTTCGATAAGTATTCTTACTTTGTTGGGTTTGTTTTGCGTACTTGTTTGTTTGACTTACACCTTCTGAAGTTTCTAGCATGATGTAATAGACGAAACCACGTACAGGAAAACTAGGTCCAAATCCCTGTGGCCTCTTATCTATGGGACTTTGACCAAATGACTGACCATCAATCTGATCAATGTATCTTGTAGGAAGTTCATTTTCCTATTGTGATGGAATTTGGCTTGGGAACCAGAAGGTGGTAAACAAGAGATATGAAATACTCACGCATAGTTAAAAATGAAGCTTAGGCCGTGTATATAGTATTTCCCAAAGGATGGTTTTTTAAAAATCATTGCTCATCAACTATTTTAAGTATATATAAGAAACTATGCAAAGGAAACAGAGTTTCTTTGAAAAAAAGAGAGAGAGATGGAGAGCCATGGAAGAGCGTGCTTCCCCTGCTTCCAGCCCACCACTTGTGGAAGGGGATATACAGCCAAGAGGGGGTTGAACTGCTCACCCCACCTGGAAGTTGTGCAACCAGGGGCCCAGCGCTGCTATGAGACTGATGTCAAATGTGGCGAAAGTCTTTGTCAGACACGCATGCCCCCTGCAGGTCTCCTTGGTGACATCTTCTCTGATCACTCAAAATTGCAATTCCCCTTCAGTGATTCCCATTTTCTCCCCTTGCTTCATTTTCCTCCCTAATATCAATCATAGTTTAATTTATCAATAATGTATTGGTTCTTTAGTGAATTGTCAACTTCACTACTCTACAATGCAAATTCCATGGGGATGGGGTCCTTGTTTTGTTCATTGCTATAATGAGTACCTAGACTAGTGCTTGGCAAGTTGTAGGAGCTCAAAAAATTCTTAAAATGAATTAAATTGTGGGGATCCACAAGGGTCCTTTGGAGTTTAGGGGAGGTGGGGTACTTAGCTCTCTTAAGGGGACAAGCTGACTTGAGAGGCAATTGGTATGGGGGGGGGTAGATCCAGCCCCAGGGGACACTAGGATAAGCATGTGGGTCCAGAGTGTGCAGAAGGTGGTAACTGGCTCAGGTCATCACAAAAAGGAGCCCACCAAAAGGATAGCTTGGAAGGCAAGCCTGTGGTCAGAGCAGGGCCTAAGAAGGAGTGGTCAGTGACTAACACTGGGAAACAGAACACAAAGTGGTATCAGTGGTATCTGAGCTAACATTGGGCAATCATCCACAATCAGTGGACCCCAAAACCAGATTAAAACTGTACCAGTCTGATGAAATATTCCCTACCCCTCCCTGTCCTCCTCCCTGCTCTGAGGCTGGAGAAAAGGGAGCCAATTAATGACCAGGAAGTAAGGGTGGAAGAGAAGGCAAGGGCACAGTGAGAACACTGAGGTCACCACAACTTCCCCCTGTAGGTTTCCAAGCTCAAGTCCAGTGGAAGCTCAGGGCAAGGAGTTTAAATCTATTGAGAGAGTAAAATCTTGATATTAGAAAACAGTATTAGAAAACACTGGACTTGTAAAAAGTCTCCCCAAATGAGACTTATTATAAGTGAAAGTGACAAGAGAAAGTGGGGAATCCACTTGAGATTTCATGTGAGGTTTAATTCTAAGTGGCAGGTTTAAGGGCCATGACAAGGGGAAAAAAAAAATCCTCCCTATTTGTACCCTACTGAGTCAATACTTCTAATACTCCTAGTGTGTATGTCAAATAAGTGGGGTAAGGGTGTAAATTGTCCACATCCATAGTAGACCCTCAATATATATCTGTAGTTGGCAGTGATGCCATTCCAAGCAACCTACAGAAAACATCCCCAACTGGGCTTCCAACCTCTGGCGCATTTTCTTACTCAGTTTGTCTATTTCTGTATCAATTTGTCTTCTCCACGGAAATTTCTCTGATATCTCCATTAATTCCAAATCTTCCAAAGTAGAGACTATAATTCTCCCAGGTAAAGACTATACTTTTATCTTCTTTCACAGTCTCACAATTCCTAGTGATAATGACGATTTTTCAAGATAGCCAAAATTGTTGAGAACTTATTAAAATACTAGACACCCTTCTAAGCACTTTGCACATAGTATTTCATTTAAACCTCATCATGACCTCAAGAGGTAATTATGGACTATGAAAACAAAACTTTTCGGAGTCTATAGAACTTGCCTGAAATCATCCAGCTGGCATCAGATGTGACGTTGAACGCAGGGCTAAAAGCAAGTAAAGGGAACTAGCTGGGGCTGGTCTACATCCTGATAGGAGAGTCACACACACGGTGGGAACATGCATTCATCCTCTACTCCAGGCCTCATCCCAATATTCTTTTTTGTTGTGAAATCAGGAGGGTTGATGCAGCTTCTTTCACTGCATTCCTTTCACAGAAAGTATATTTTGTAATCTCATCACATGCCTATAAGATGAAAACCAGCTTCTTGGTTCAGCAGGTAAAATCAATGTATCAAATAAAAAGCTTTGAGCCTCAATTACTGAATGCAATCGTCCAAACAGAAACTCTGGTTGTGCAGGCAAAAATATTAACAAGAATCCCTTTGTCTGTTTCTAATTAAGCATATCTCCAGATCCTCTGCCTTATTCATCCCACTTGGATGAGTACATGATGAATCAGCAGGCAGGATCCAGTTGCTTTTGTTTTGTCTTTAAACCCTCTGTGGTCTTATGTTCCCAAAGGCAGACCATGACCCTGGAACTGATGGCCACCAGCTTGTTAACTCTAAAGGTGAACGAATTGCGTGGCTTAGCTAGGGGTGAACAGATAGAGGTCTACACACCCTGATACTATGTTGTACGTATCCCTCTTCCAGAATTCTCACCACCGCATCTTCCCAATTAGTGCTGTATGAATTAATAAGGTGCTACTCAAGTGTGTGAACGCTCCCAGAGAGTGAGAAAGTACTGCTGGCGAAATATTTCCATGGTCCTATTTCTTGTTTAGAATGCTGCGTTCTACCTAGCGGATAAAACCAAATTGTTATGGTTTGGCCAGCTGTGGGAATGCGGAATTTTTATTAGCTCTGCCTGTGAAAGTGATTTCCTGGAACACAGGTGCACTGATACATATAAAAGGCACATATCTGGGAAAAATATAAATAACAATTCAGATTTTTGTTTCCTTATTATTTATGGATCTGCTCACATGATTGGGGAGATGCTGGATCACAGTCTGATTTGAAAATGCCAGTGTGGGGACTCTTTCTTTCCAAATCCTTCCTTTAGGCCAGGGCCTGGAGATTAGATTTGGTTTCATGAACTATTGCTTCTCATCCCTTCCTGCCTAAAATCAGAGTACTCATAAGGAGGCAGAAGAAGCCTGGCAATATATACCCATATTTTGGCTGCAAAATGGGGATGGGACGGTGCAGCCTTCATTTCATCTTGGCTTTTGCACAGACTGCCATGGTGATTAAGAAGAGAAAACTGCTAATCCTCTGGAAATAACCTCTGCTATGTTTCCTATCCCCCAGGCAATTGTGTTCAGAACCCAAGTACATTTCAGGGAAAGCACATGAGAAGTTATTCTCTGGATTTCGGGAAGCATCGTGTCCTAACCACTCTGAAAATTCCTTTTAGATCTAGCTGTTCTGAATATTTCACGGTTGTATATATTTCATTCATTTACACTGCTTTTCTGGCATCGTTCTTAATGCATTCATGATATTTGTTCTGTTAGGTAACTCTGGGTTAATGATGTCAGTGGCAGACTCAAGGCAAGCTAGAGGGCCATGTTGGATTTGGCTCATAATGAGAGCTCCTGTTTGCAGAGCCCCGTGCTCCGTGAGACCCAGAGCTAGGCCCTTAAGTATGTTACATCTGTTCCCTGTTCCCAGGCCAAGTGTATGATTATCCACAATTTACTGAGAAAGAACAGTCATTCAAATTGTGCAAGTTGCTGTAACAAACAACCACAAGTAAACAGGCAGAGCCAGGGTTTCATTTGAGTCTCATCAGAGAGTTATCACCTGTTAAACCCCAGAAAGGTTTCTGATTCTTTGAGCCTCACTTTTTTCATATGGACAAATTAGAAAATAATACCTGTGCTTTTTATTTTCCTGGGATGACCTGGAAAGCCACTGAAGTAATATAGAGAAAATGCTTGGTAAAGTAATGGCGCCATAGACAGGCGAGCTACAACTGTAATGGAAGCATGAGAGGCACACGTATAGTTCCCCAGGAGTGCAGATTCCAGAAGCTTCATGACTGACCAGAACAAGGAGATCAGCAGGGTAGCTAAACATCATGTCGCCTTCCACATAGTCTTCTATATTCGGGCTTGAAACAAATGTTTTTCCTTGCTTCTCTGTCATGTCTAGCATAGAGATTCAAACTTTTAGAGTTAATGTTGCCAGTTGTGTTGGTGACTTTCTGACTGATTGTCTCCACAGTTCGCTCCTTCAACATTTATAGAGGTCTTTTAATATTCCACTTGAACAAAAGATAAAAATAACTGAAAGTATTATCCATATCCCCACTGCAGGTGAGGGACACCTGGCTACCCCCCAGGTCCCTTCCGTCTCGGAATGTGATTTCTGGAATCACACTCCAGATCCTCTGGTGATTTCTGGAATATTATCATTCAGAAGAGCACTGTTACTGCCCATCCCCCGCCCCACTAGAATCCATAAAACATGAACTGGCTGCATAATCTCCTGCTTAAATCTATCACTTCTCTAATCACATTTCTCTTTAACACATTCATCAGGACACTGAGCAGAGCGCTGGATATTTCTTTAGCCTTTGATTTGCACATTAAACTTTCCAGCCTTTGAATTTTTGAAATAAATGGTAATGAATGGTGATGCCTGGGGAAGGATTGAGGAGGAGGAACTGCCATGGCTTTACACAAACGCCTCTTATTGGACCTCCGTGTCTGTTTGCTGCTGTCTGTAGTCCCTTCAAACTTGTAGTGGGTGGCCACAAGCACCATTGATGAGAACCTAGCGTAGGCATGAGATGTGGTGTATTTGAGAACAGCTATTGCCTCCTGGGAGAAAGTGGGATACACACACTTGTATCTCTCTTAATAAAAAAAAAATCCAACTAAGAAATTAAATGCACAATACAAAGGAAGATGTAATTCTAATGTAGGAGAAATTTTAGAATTATAATGTTAGAAAAAATTATGCCAATGAATTCAAAAATTAAGATGAGCAGACAATTTCTTTTTTTTTTTAAAGATTTTTTATTTTATTTGTTTGACAGAGAGAGAGATCACAAGTAGGCAGAGAGGCAGGCAGAGAGAGGGGAGGAAGGAGGCTCCCTGCGGAGCAGAGAGCCCGATGCGGGGCTCGATCCCAGGACCCTGAGATCATGACCTGAGCCGAAGGCAGTGGCTTGATCCACTGAGCCACCCAGGCGCCCCGAGCAGACAATTTCTTAAAAGAAATTAATTACCAACTAAGTTAAAAAAAATTGGGAAATCCAGGTAGACCTATAAATATTAATAAAATCTATATGGAGGGTGACTCCAAAGCTCATGTCCAATATTTGTATGCAGTACCTTATTCAAAGAGAATGGGAACCAAAAATCAATAGCGTGGTCCCTATTCCCAAAGGAACTAACACTCAAAGAGACAGAGTAGATGATATACACATCCCAGCATGAAAGGTGCAGCATTAACTTGAAGAGCCTCCATGTCAACCTGGGAGTAAGTCTTAGCATCAACGGTAACTATAGCAGTGATGAGCATTCCCATTGTAGCAGGTTTCAATTCTTGGGCATTTTACCATGATTTGGCACTTTGTACACATTATCTTATTTCATTTCACATCAAGTCCATGAAAAAAGTAATATTATTCCTCTTTTGTAGATGAAGAACAGATGCTAAAGGAGATCATGGCATTTGCCCAAAATCATCTTGCTAAAAATTGGAGGGTCTGGATCTGGACCCAGACTTCACCCCAACTTGGAATTTCAGTCTGGGTGATCTGATTTAGAGGCAATGTTCTCTTCAAGACATGAGGAGGCAGAGCAGGCCACACCATACAAAAGTTTTGATGTGGGGCAGCTGAAAGGAAATGCATCTAATCAGGTTTTGTGACTGAGAAATTTTTCAATATATTACTTTCACTGAGGATTGTTATATGTCATATTCCTGTTACAACTGGGGTGTAATTTCATTTAAATGTGATTCAGTGACCTTTTGCACAGAGCACTGAGTAAAATTGTGCTTTCTCCCCTACCTCCAGGGTCAATTAATATAGACTTTATTGCTTTCCTCTATGTTTTTGTCACCGGGCTCTTACGATACCTCATCACCTGGAATACACAATCCTAAAAGCTTGCAATTATACCTATCTGTTTTGACTGAATAATATTTATTTCATTATTGCTGTGTGTCCCAGAAATGCAGGGGCTGGAAACAATCCCATCCCTGTTTCCCTAGTGCCCACGACCAAGCCCACCACATGGTAGACGCATAGTAAATGTGGGAGGAATGCATGCATTGTCTGGTATGATGCTGAGTTTGACAGTCACCTGTCTTATTGTACCTGAAAGAGACTGAAGTCCCAAACACAAGGAAGGACATAATTTTTCCCCAAGAGGGCTGTTCTTCTGTTCTGTATCCATCACCTACTTTGACTTCTCCAAAGATAAAGCCAACTAAGAGAGTACAGAAGCCCCAGCATTTTGACTGAAGAGTGGAGAAATTGGTTAGTGGAGAGGGAGGATTTCTGATAGGGAAATCAGGGTCAGTGTTGTCCATAGCATGAAGGCAAAAGAGTAAAGAGAAGGTGTTGGCTGTTTTCAGCATTTTGTAATATTTCTTATGGTTTTGTATCCTACTAGATTATGGACTTCTTAATGATAGGATCATACAGCTAGTACAAAACCTTGCCTTAAGGATGCAATAAATAAATGTTTGTTCAAGTGGCATGAGACATCCACGCAACATTTCTTGACCACCCATTCTGCACTGGTCTCTCTTCCATGGTCACTGACATGACATTGGAGAGGTCACTGCTCACTAAGGAGCTAATTGGTTACTGCATATGAGAATCAATTACAAGTATTGAAAGATAGAAAATTTGGATAGAAGAAAGATTTGAACCAGGTGTTTTTAAATCAAAGATGGTAAAGAAGTTTTGGCAGATAGGCCAAATAAGGACTTCAAAATTACATACTTTCTGCATTCCGGAATGAAAATCTACCACATCATTGAATCTTCTGCCCTCCTCCCATTCTCTTGTATGATTGTCTTCTTCCTTTGTCCCTCCCGGACACTATGGAGCCTAATGGGTTCTTAAACACTTTGTGAGAGTCTTAGAAAAAGAATCCCAGAATTTTTTAATGCCTTTTTTCATTCAAAGAGCATGACAAAATTGTAAATGAGCCTGTACAAACATCAAAATGATACACAAAAACAAAATAGGAGAAAAGGATGGAAGGCAGAGTAAACAAAGACTTAGAAACCATGTCTCCATTAGAAGGGCCACTTCTTATAAAACGAAGCTGGAGAGAAGTGGTAAGCATGGAAGACCACTGTTTGACAGTCCTGAGTTATCTACTAGATAAAGTTGTTTAACTTTTGTTTTTTATTCTGTAATCTTCCTCCCCAAACTTTTCCCCTTTCCAACACACACAAGCCCATGACCCTAACTCTGTCTGGATGAAGACCTTACATACTACAAAAATGGTGTACATGGCCATGAAGTATAGAAATTAAAAAAAACACTCAGTAATAAAAAAGAAAATGTAATTTTTCAGAATGTCACTAAATGTATATGCAAACCAATATTAAAATATCTCTTTTCCTAGTCTTTCTTGACTTTTTCTATTTTTGGTACTCCTGCTTCTCTGGTTCCCTAAACACATGGTCCATTTGCCTGTCAGGTATCCTTCCACTGTTTTCTGTGTTGTTCACCACGCTTCCCTACTTTATACATAAGACCATCCATGTACATCACCTCCTTCCCTTTATTTACTGATCTCATCTCATCTTCTGTATCCCACATTTAATTTCCCTCTGTTTCAAAAAAACAGATGAACTTGGTGGGTCCTGAGTTAGGTTACTACCATATTTGAAAGATTTGCTCTCTACCCTCAACCTATTACATCTTCTAGAACACAAAGATAAATCCCCCTCCTTCAGTCAGGTTTTTAATCCTTGGTGAATCCTTGGAGCACACATAGAATCAGTTTCCATTGAGTTCAGGTACGTATATGACTGACATAGATATGGCTATACATATACACCATGTAACAAAGTTCTATGCTGTTAAGGATAAACTGTGAGCCAAGACGGTTTTATACCACCAGACCTAAAATGTCAAAAAATCCCAGTCCTGTCAGTTTCAGCTGGAAGGGGGTTGACAGAAAAGTCTAATGCAACCTGAGGGAGGTTCTGGCCAGTTGGAGAAATGGTACTTCTACTCCATCCCCACTGCCTAAAGAACATTACCTTCTCTGGCTTAGGAGGCAGCTCTTCAGAAATGAAGTGAATTCTTTTTCCACTGTTTCCAACCAGTTTTGTTTTCAAGGAAATGGCCCTTCCACAGACGCCATGGTTTCTAACTCTGTTTATTCTGCCTTGCATCCTGGCCCTTTGCAAAATATCTCTGCCTCTTCTTGCTTTAGAGCAAGATTCAAAAGAAGTCTAAGACCATCTAGTGTTTCTACCTGCTTTCCTGTTTATTAAGTGTGTTTATATATATTATTTGACTCTTGTGATGACTATGAGTCACTTTGGTATAACCTGATACCTTGGTACCTTTCTCATAAATCTTTAGTGTTTTGTCAGCTCCCACGTATTTCCTCCAGTTCATCAGGAACTCTTAAGTTTCAAAGAGACCTTGGGAAATAAGTGTAGCACTAATGCTTTGGGGAGACTTACTGTAGACAGCCCTTGCTGGCAGGTTCTAGTTAGTATCTGTTGTTAGTTTTTGCACTATACTTGTTATCTTGACTTTGGTTCCCTCCAAAACATTTCCTGAGACAAGGTTTCTAGTGTAAGCAGTGTATTTGAGAGGTGAGCAGGCAACATTGGAAGCATGAGGGAGTGAGTCAGGAAGGATAATAAAGCCAAGAGAAGCCATGATAATGAGCAGCTACCATTGTTGGTAACAGGATTTGGTCCTGCTCCTCTGGAAAACTGTAGAAGACACTCAGGACTGACCTACTCAGGAATAAAGGGCCTGAGATATTTGTCCTCTTTGCATTCTGTCCCTTGTCAGTTATGAAGGGATCCTGGGAACTCTAACTGCCTTTCTGGCCTTCTATGGGGGGTGGGGAGTACTCAAGCAAAGTGACCTAGTGCTTCAGAAGGGAAGCCTTCACACTGGGAGTTGTCCATCAGCACTGCAGTTGACATCCGGAGGTGGACCAGGCATTGACTTTTAGCATTGCCACTTGGTTTCTTGAAACTCTCTGCTAACTTCTAAGCATCTTCCTATAAAAAAGAAAAAATATATATTATATAGCTTTATACTGCTTGCCTTTAAAAATTATATTTTATTTTTCCAGTTGACATTCTCCCTGTAGTCAGCTTCCAACTCATTCCAAACTTCTCTCTCACTATTTCTCTCTCTCTCTCTCTCCCTCTCTCTCATCAGAGCTCTAAAGTTATATCACCATAGAATTTCAAAGCTAAAAAGGACTTTTCAGTTTTTTTTTCATTAGCAGCTCGCCTAAAGTTTTACAACTTGTCCTTTGTCACAGAAATCCCCCTTACAAAGGGATATTAACTTAAAATTCAAAACACAGTATGAGTAAAGAATAGTCTGTTTTTGAAACATAACTATAAGGTGACTGCATTGTATGGGTTACAGATCCTATTGCCTGCCTTGCTGTGGGCATTGACATGTGTCTTTTAGGGCATTTCTGTGTCTGATTAGAAGTAAAGGGAAGGGGGTAAAGTGGGCAGGAAAATACATTCCCAGTGCCTTTAACATCAGGATATGGACATTTCTTCTATAACCTAGAGATTCCTGGGGATTTCCTCACAGTGATACAAGGAATGAGAGGTCCAGTATTACTTGGTGATATATTGGGCAGGATTGTCGAGCTTATGATTTAGAAGAAAGGAGATGTACAATCTGTTCTTCAAGGCTACCCAATTGATTTTTTTGCCTACTGAGCTGAGTCAGTAGGTTGAGGAATGCACACATCTTTGCAAAGTCAGATGCCCCAACTGGCTTGATTTATCTCTCAAAGAAGAAAGGGGGTAATTTAAATGGTGGATTTTCTTGTCTTATGCATGTTCCTCTATCTTCAGTGGTTTTAGATCTTGAGAAGATTGCTATAGCATGCAGTCTTTTTAGCTCTCAAGTTCATCTTTGTCTCATTTAAGATGTTGAAATAGTAAAAATGGATAGGTGAAATCAGTAAAAATGGAGGTTCTTGCAGCTCTCAGGTTTAAAGGAACTGGGGGACAATATGCCTGGCACATTCTCAGCAGGGAGGGGGGAGTTCATTCTGTGTCCAAAAACAGGAATACTTTTGTTTCCTTGCTATAGAAATTGGGTCCCTCTTCCTTTAGAGAAATGAAAAATTATTTTTCAAATTTTCCTTTCTGAATTACCAACTACATGAGCACAGCCACTGAATCACTTGGTGACTAGGAGTTCCCATTAGAATGAGAAGTAAAATTATTAAATGCTCACTGCATTTTCTGTTTTAAATCTAATTTGCTATTTTTGTAAACTATGTGTAGTATATTGAAGTAATAACAGATTACCCTTGTATTACCAAGTGATGATAGATGGATGATAGAAGATAGATAGATAGATAGACAGATAGGCAGACACTTAATTCCCACAAAAATCAATGGGATACTATTTTGTTTCAAGGTATTGATAAAAACAAACAAACAACAACAACAACAAAAAAAAACCTGAGACCTGGAGCAATTAAGTATTTGAGTGAGGCCACATGGGAATTTGGTGAGTAGCTGAGGGAAAGCAAGGAGCCTCCCATTAGAGTCTATGCTCTTCCCCATCCCACCATACTTCCCTTTGTCTGTTAGAAAACTGTAAAGGCAGCACACAAGGCTCTATTACATGTCATCAGTGTTTATAATCTGCCTATTATCTAGTTAGAGCAGAAAACCTTCACAATTATAAATTAGTAAACCAAGAATCAAAATGGCCAAGGTTTGAGAATGCTTACCAATCCCAGTTGAGCAGTGGTGGCTGCCTGGAGGTCTGGTGGAGAACCACCTTGGAAAGGGCACCTTAGCCGACCCTGTCAGGACCCCTCCATGTGTCCCCCTAGCTGTGAGGGGCTCAGTGCTCATAGACAGCCAGCTGCAATCTCCATGCTTAGGGACTTTCTGTGGCCTCTAAACTTGGCAGGTAGTGTGGGCCAGCCAGGCAGGTGGGCAGAAAGTGTCTGGTCCCTAATACTCCTAGAAACATGGGTGCCTGGGTGGCTCAGTCAGCTCAGGGTCTGAATTCGGTTCAGGTCATGATCTCAGGGTCCCAGCTTGAGCTCCCAGCTCAGCAGAATCTCTGCTTGTCCTTCTTCTTCTGCCTCTCCCCCTGCCTGTGCTTTCTCTTTCTCTCTGTCTCTCTCAAACAAATAAAATATTTTTTCAAAAAATATCCCAGAAATAGTCAAGGACTGTCTAGAGTGGATGGAAAATATCCTTGCAGAGTTTCAACACCAAGGGCATGCTCTGCATACTATCCTAGGGGTCCTGAGTGGGTCTGAGCCCCACCTACCCACAGAGCTAACCTGCTTATTAATGCTCCAGGCACTGGCTTACCTCAGTTCCCTATCTTGACTCCCTATTCCCGTGCCATGCAGTCAACTCCCAAATACATTTCTTGTATGCAAATCTTTACCTCAGGGTCTGCTCCGGGGGAAGCAAACCTAAGACAAATGCCATGAGTGATGTTTGACATGAGCACAAGCCAGGGGAGTGACTGCTGGCTTACCAGGTATTTTGCAGCCACTCAGTAAGTGTTGAGAATGGAAGACTCAGGGGCATGAAAATACCACATTCTGTTGTTATCTGTAAGAGCAGCTAATCAGAGCTACCTCACATGTTTGGGGGGAAGATATATATGATTCTCTTCCGTGTGCTTATCTTTCAGCCACCTCAGGTTGTGTTAGTAAGTGAAATTAATGAGAGGTGAGACAGATGCATCTGACCAAGCCTCGGGTGGCAGAAAATCTCTTCCTCAAAAAATAATAGAAGGGCCTCGCCAGTCCCAGCAGCAATCAGTCCTCAGGCCTCCAGGGACAATTATTAACCATGATGAGATAGAACAAATGAGGGTAGATTAAGTCATAACATACATTCTAGGTCATTCTCAATGTAAGAGTATTTTTCAAAACTTGAAGTGTGTAGATAGCATATTATTGGCCAAGTACTAAGGTTTTCTGAGTCAGTCCAGTGACAGAGGAGAAACAACATACAAAACGTGTTGGGATGCAGACATTTTTTATCTTGATGAAGTACCAATTGTTCCTTTTGCCTTTATTTCCCTTGCCTTTGAAGACGTGTCCAGCAAGAAGTTGCTGTGGCTGAGGTCAAAGAGGTGGCTGCTATGTTCTCTTCTAAGATTTTGATGGATTCCTATCTCCCATTGAGTTTATTCCTGTATTTGGTGTAAGAAAGTGGTACGGTTTCATTCTTCTGAATGTGTCTTGGATGTTATATGCCATGGATGAACCATTAAACTCTACCCTCGGAAACTAATAATACACTACATGTTAATGAACTGATTTTAAATAAAAAATTTTAAAAAGGTGTTGGGAGCTGGTGAGGGTAGGGAAAGAGCTCTAGAAATAAGCGAACAATAACAAAATGAGAAAAAGAGCAAGATCTAGTTATTTAGCTTCATGAAGCCTCAGTTTGTCCATCTCTACAACAGAGATAACAGGACTTCCAAGACTGTAACAAAGAATATTGTTAACGTAGAAACAGATACATCATGTCCACTCAATGCATGCACGCTCTATTGCTAATATTATTATTATTTGCCTGAAAGTCTGTAAACTGGCCTCACATCATCCACCAGATTATAATGTAGTTTACATAATTTTATCCATTTTATCCATTATTGGCATGGACTGCTGTAGTCTTTTTTTTTTTAAGATTTTATTTATTTATTTAACAGAGAGAGATCACAAGTAGGCAGAGAGGCAGACAGGGGTGGGGGGGCGGGGAGCAGGCTCCCTGCCAAGCAGAGGGCCCGACGCGGGGCTCAATCCCAGGACCCTGGGACCATGACCTGAGCCGAAGGCAGAGGCTTTATCCCACTGAGCCACCCAGGCGCCCCTGCTGTAGTCTTTTAATTATGCTCGGGGGTGCCAGACCTCAACAGTTGGGTCTCATTGCTCTGGAGTTCCATGAGCTGTGGCTGCAGCATTTACTATGGAGGAATCCAGTGTGTTTTCTCCCATCGAGGACTGTTGTGAAAAGTCTCTTCATTTCGCACTACTGCTGCAAGACAACATCTCTGGGAGGAAGATACGGAGTCCTGCTTTAAAGGAAGTTGGCTTTGCAAAGTCGCCCTCCAGAGCTACTGGAAATCAATTAAATTGGGTCCTCCCTGTGGAATCTGAAGATGCCTGTGGTTGAAGTGGCGGCTTTGGGCAGAGTAGAGAGGTTAATGTTTGTTCCGCTGCTTCCTGGAACTCACTGGCTTCAGACAGTTTTCTTGAAGCAAAGAAGAAAGAACCTGAGGAGGAGGTTGGGATTTTTGACGGTCTACCAATATGGCCCTCGGCTTCTCAGGATGGGGTCAGCACAACTCACGAGATCACCAAGGGAAAAGCTTTGCTGTGAAACCAGCTGTCACTGTGAGGACCCACTGTCTTATGGGAGCTCGGCTTGTGTACCACAGAGCTGAGCTATCTCTCAGTGCTATGATTCATGGGAATTTCTTGCAGCAAATATTTTAGGACCATTCTCAGGGATTTCATTTTTTTTTTAAAGATTTTATTTATTTATTTGGAAGACAGAGATCAGAAGTAGGCAGAGAGGCAGGCAGAGAGAGAGAAGGAAACAGGCTCCCTGCTGAGCAGAGAGCCCGATGCGGGGCTTGATCCCAGGACCCTGGGATCATGACCTGAGCTGAAGGCAGAGGCTTTAACCCACTGAGCCACCCAGGCGCCCCAGGGATTTCATTTTTTAAATAACATTTCTGTAAATATATTCATTTTTGTTATATTTTCAAAATTAAAGTATAATTTTTTTTTCTATTTCTTTCTCCCTATCTCTCTACACAATCTCAGACACACATCTTTTTATAAAATATGAACTTTTGGAAAAGTTGAAGAAAAAATGCCCATAATCCCATGACTCTATAAGAGTACCTTTCAGTGTTCACTAGATCTTTTTCATGTGAATTTTTGCAGTTATAGTTGTAATATACATGAGATCTTTGTGTACCTTGATTCTAGGACATTACATCATAGAAATTTGTCATGTTCCCAGACAGATTGCATGGTTCTCAATCTTTTTAGCAGCATAATATTCCACAAAGTGAATGTCACCACAAATTTCTGCACCATCCCACCAGTGTTAGATATTTAAGTTCCTTCTAAATTGCTTGTTAGTGTAACTATGGCAATGGGCGTGTTTCCCAATGTGATTTTTTTCCTACTCTCTGGGCTCTCCTCTTCAGGTGAGGTCCTATCAGTTGGATGATAAGGCAGAACATATCACTGTCTAGAAAATGGGAATGAAGACAGATCCAGTGAAGGAGACTGAGAAGCAGCAGCCATGGGGGCGGGGGGCACTGCTGAGTTATGGCATGTCCCATAAATGGAGGGGTTATTTGTGTCAAACACTGCTGAGAGGAGAACAAAAAGAAGACAGAAAGTTGGCGGTTGGCCATTTCAGGCCCTGCAGCAAGCACCAGCATAAGCAACCATGAGCTCGGCGGCCACAGTTCCTATTATCCTGGAACAGCCTGTCTGCTAGGAGAGACATGGTCCATAACCATGAAGAGACTGTTTAATTACAATATGAGACAATGGTGCTGATGGAAAGGAATATTAAAAAAAAAGAATCTGGCTTTCAGTTGTAGGTCAAAGAGTATGCTAGGCAAAGGGGACAGTATATACGAAGGCCTTGCAGAAGCAGACAGTGTGACCCAGTGGAGAACCAAAGATCGAGGAGCCTGGAGCCAGACAAAGGTTAGAGTCATGCTAGGTGAGAATTGAGCTGTAGGTGGGGACCAGATTGCATACAGTTGCACCTACCGTACTGAGAAATTTGACCTTTACCCTAGGGAAGGATATGGCCAGGCATGTATTTTGAAAGCTGACCTGGTAGCTCAGGAGACTAAGGTATTTTACTGTCATGGAAGACCCTGCATCACATCAGTGAGCACAGAGATTGCCATGTATATCTCTCAGAATATCTTCTATGAGCATCATATCTGAGACTACCAGTCACTTAACAATAGTGTAATGGGGGGCACCTGGGTGGCTCAGTGGGTTAAGGCCTCTCCCTTCGACTCAGGTCATGATCCCAGGGTCCTGGGATCGAGCCCCACATCGGGCTCTCTGCTCCGTAGGGAGCCTGCTTCCTCCCCTCTCTCTGCCTGCCTCTCTGCCTAGTTGTGATTTCTCTCTGTCAAATAAATAAAATATAAAAAAAAAAAACAATAGTGTAATGGTCATGCAATTGGTGTTACTGGGAAGCATGTAAAGACTGTGCTTAGAGTGATTTCTTTGTGGAAACTATGCCACGTACACTCAAAAGATTCTTCCTTTCATCTCAAACTCTGTAGCAACCATCATAGCTTTTTACTAGCTCTTTGCAGCATGTTGATTTGGAGACAGTAATTTTTCTGTCTTCAAGTTTCCGAATTTGGAAACACAAATCTTAGGTAAACTTTCTCAATTATGGTTTGTTAACTGCAAGAAAATGGTCAGGCTGAAACAATGATGGGGAATATTGAGGGTGTTCTGAAGGAGATTGCCAGGGACTCTGAACAACTTTGACTTCTCAGATTTCCTTTAACTTAGTATTTCACTTTATATTCAGCAAGAGAAAAATCAACAGAAACATTAGTACTTGAGGTGGGATGAGAGTCAAAACTCTTATCTGTTGCAAAGAACTCAAATTGACTTAACTGAAAAGGGGGATTCGTTCTTAGACAACAGTAAAGTCCCAAAGCAGGCAGGCTCTCCTTTCAGGATTCAGGAGCATAAACACCGTCATATAAGCTCAGGTGTTCTCACTCCTCTCAACTCTAGTCTCAGGTGCTCTTGCCACGTGGTTTTCCCTAGACATGCCAAACCTGCGTCATACCAGTTTAACAACCTAGCACAAAAAGCACCTCTCCCCAGTAATCACACCCAAGTCCCAGTTGAAGTTGCAAACCCATGCATGAACCAATCACTGAGGCCAGAGATGGAGAAAGGGCTCTCAGCTGTGTCAGCTGTCCAGGAGCCAGGAGTGGTGTCTTTTCCACCAAAACCTCAGGACCTGTGTTTGGAAGGGGATGTTTCCCAAATGAAAACAGATGAACGGAGCCTGCGTGGAAAGATAGACGTTCATTGCAGGAGATGGTAACACTCGACTTCATAATTTCTACGAAGTCTTAGATGAAGATTTATCATCAGCAAGCATGTGTTTGGAAGCTACTCTATGTGCCCCTCCTCCACTTTTAAAGAAATGCATTCATTCATTCATTCATTCTTTCATTCACATTCTATTTTTTCTCCAGAAAAGACTGCAAAGAGCTTGCAAGGGTACATTCCACATACAAAGTGGTATGAATTAAAGATTGGGCAAAGAAGAAAGACAAAGAGAGAAAAGTGGCCTGATGATACATAAATGTCCCAGGCAAGCTATAGATCTAGCTGTGGCTCTTCGGAAGTCTAACAGGGATGATTTGTCAGTTACCCTGTTCACACAGATCATGATTTTAAAGCGATCCCCATACTCTTCACCATTCCTGGAAACCAGATCAGCCAGGAATTTTTCTCACAAGATGTAATGACCAGCCTCGCAAGCAAACAGCACTGAGAACACTGGCCCATTTCTCAGCGCTCCTTTGCATAATAACCCCTCCTGCAATGATGCTCCTTCTCTGGCGTAATTCACTCAAAGCAATTCTGAAGGGACTTTTTTTTTTTTTTAAATAATGAGATTTTTTTTTTAAATGGCATTGCACTGAAGAGGAATTTGACAATTGCCCTTGAGATGATGAATACTAATAATAATAATGGAAGTAGCCCCAACAGTAGTGTTAATAACAATGTAATTATTAAGCTTCGGGCCAGGTGTGAAATCTTTTTATACACGGATTATCTTCCTCAGGAGAATACCATAAATTCAGAGTATTATTATCATTACTATGAGGCTCTACTTTATGCAAATTGGAAATAGGTATAACAACTATATGCACAAAATTTGAAATAATGTAAATCCTACTTTACATGCATCCCTGTGGGATGTGAATGAAATGCGGGAAAATGAGTTTTAAATTATGCAAATTTTGAAATGTGAGAAATCTTCAGGAATTCATCGCTAATATAAGATACTCCGTTTGCGACGACGTGGATGGAACTCGAGGGTATCATGCTTAGTGAAATAAGTCAATCGGAGAAAGACAACTATCATATGATCTCCCTGATATGAGGACGTGGAGAGGCAACATGGGGGGTTAGGGGGATAGGAGAAGAATAAATGAAACAAGATGGGATTGGGAGGGAGACAAATCATAAATGACTCTTAATCTCACAAAACAAACTGGGGGTTGCTGGGGGCAGGTGGGGTTGGGAGAGGGGGAGGGGGTTATGGACATTGGGGAGGTTATGTGCTATCGTGAGTGCTGTGAAGTGTGTAAACCTGGCGATTCACAGACCTGTACCCCTGGGGATAAAAATACATTATATGTTTATAAAAAAAAAAAGAAATAAAAAAATTAAAAGGCAAAAAAAAAGATATTATAGGCCTATGTTCTCATATCACCACGATAGACACTTAGGTGTAGTGAGGTCAGAAAGCTGTCCAGTTAATGAAGGTCTGAGCTGAGAGTTGAAGCCAACATTCTAGAATTGCCTCCCTCGAGGACGGTGTGTTTGGGGAGACTATTGGCCAAAATCCCTTTTATAAACCTGGAGCATCCTAACATTCATTGCATAACAAATGATTTTTTTCAAACTGGACTATTGGGCCAGTTGCACTGAGATATATGTGTCATTTTCTCAGAAATACGCATGTCACACATGGTGACAACCGGAACATGCAGTGACTATAAAAAGCTCTGTGCACAATTGTGCACGCTTGCTTTTCAGAATCACTTCCAAAGAGCAGAGAAGGCAAACCCACTGCACTCTCCTCAGATGAGGAAAAGGAGAAGGCTAGGATTGGCACTGCCCACCAATTCCACCCAGTGGACGATGATGAAAAGGAGAGGGACACTTCCCCACCTCTGGAGTTTCGTGTCTACTCCAGAACAGGTGGAAAGTCTGCATCTGTTGAGGCTTGAGTAAAAGAAAATAAAATATTGTAAGAGCTAGAATCAGTGAGTGCTGATGAAGGCCTCAGAGCAGAGGTAATGCTTAGCTTCTCAGGTTAATGTTTTCCTTCATTGCTCATCTTAAAAACCAAAATTAGGCCCAACCCAGAAAAGGGATTGGGACTTCTGGTTTAGGTCAGGGCCTAAAGCTGTGTTGTTTTTACTCTGCTGATCAGTGAGTGGAGAATTTGTTCAGAGTCTCTAGCTCTGGGTGGTGTTTTTGTTTGTTCGTTTATGTTTTGTTTTGTTTTGTTTTGTTTTTATCAACCTCTCCAGAAAAAAAAAACACCTACATCTCAAAAAGGAAATGTCTTCTTTCACTGGCCACCCCACAAGCTGAAACAGCATTTCTCTGCTCACCACTCACAGAGAACCTAAAAGATAAGAGATGTCAGTTAAGCAAGAGGGCCATTTCACTGTGGCTCGATGTTGGGATTTCGTTCTTTTTTGCATGCCTGTGTGACCAGCTCAGTCATTTTGACCCAATATATTTCTGCCACTGAAGCCATATTCTTGTTCTGGCAAGTTTCCTGCTACCCAGCAAGAGAAAAAATTGAAGGTAATGGAAGAGATGAGAAATAATCATACCCTTGACATTCTAGCTTTTGTCTGACTTTTCTTGGTAATTTATTTGGCTGAGCATTTTGTAGCTGGTCAAAAGTAAAATTATGTCCCAGGTCCTTTTCATCCATCTTCAGAAACATCGGAAGGAAAGCCTTGGTTTTTACTTTGTTCAAGAAGTGATTCTGCTACCCCAATGTATCATGGCCTTGCAAGGCAATTACTTTAGATAAAGTAAGGTCTACTCAAAGTTTGAAAAGAAAAGGATAAGGGAATTGATTAATTGTTCTAGGAGTACCTCTGCAGCAAAATAAATGTTATGGTCATTTAAAAGCAACAGGCTTGCACCCAGTTTCTCATTCCTTTTGGATCTTTGCCCAGTATATTGCTTTAATTAATGACTGATCTCCACTTTCCAAATGGTTTCATGTCTTTGAAATAGCCTAAGTCCAACTGCTGAATTTTATGGTTCAAGAAAGAGAAGGGAAACAACTCTACCCTTTAAAACCAATCTTTGCCTAGAGTCACAGGGAAACATGTATAAAGCATCACAATTTTTTATATAAACACATATCCAAGAAGAATGGTGGAGACTACATTTTGCTGACGGTAGGATAATACAGTTCTAAGTTCAAGAGAATTTTTGGCCAGACTGACTTGGATCCAAGTTCCTGCTCCAAACTTAATGTCTGACATTGAACAAGCTACTTTCACAGCTATCTACTGGATGTTTGTCACTACTGCCACTGTTTTTATTCTAACATCTGGCAGTTAATAACTGCTCAATAAACAATAGCTATTGTTATCAAAACTACTATCATTTTATTATAAAGTGTGACTGACTGAAGACAGAGTGAAAAATCCCCTACTGTGAAGTGTGTAAACCTGGCGATTCACAGACCTGTACCCCTGAGGAAACATTCATTCTTTTAATGAGAATGCATTTCTCTGATTATCCCTTACCCTTCCCATGTCTGGAATAGAGGATCCTTACAATGAACTACTTGTGTCCCTACACCTCCAAAGAGAAGGCATGGAAATGGAAACCTGCTCTACTGGTTTACCTGGTACTGGACTTTGTTCCTGCTCTCTAGAAAATTCTTGACCAATATAAGAACTTGTCATGCAATCATACACACAAGAAAACTGTGAGTAGTCACTAGATTACTCTGGAAATCCCTGATTATTATACTCAGCCCCTCTTAGGGCTTCAACATTCTTCTTTCCCCTGTCGTGACTCTCCCCTTGGAATTGTGTTGAGATGCTGTCATCTGTTCATTTTGTTTAAACTGGGAGACAATGGGTTGGATCCTTAGCCCCATAACCCTCAGAAGCATCCATGTTACTGAAACATAATGATGAATATTGGCTTACACAATAAATAATCTATTATCTGATTATTTCTGTCTGCATTTGTGTCATTTGTATAATCTGTCCAACTAAGCTTTGGCATGGGAGGGAAGAGGTGAATAGGTAGTCCTATTTTCTGATGAATCACATGACCTTAGGTTGACCTTTTCTCTGGCAGAGACTTTTTATATTGCAAAGGTGGAGTTGATGATGGTAACTTCTGGCTCTGACCTGTCACAATGACCCTGAAATAATTGCAGATGTTTTAACCTCCTCAAAAATCGTTTGTTATGATTCTAGTCATTAGTGTCTTTCTTGGAAGTTTTCAGATTCAAATGGACAGTCCATGACATTTTTTGGATGGGTTTTTCAAATGTTTCCATGGTTGCCAATAAATGCATGTTCAGCTGAGTTGAAATGATATGATATGACTCATCAGGACTCAGCTTTCTCTGACACCATTGTCTTTGATCTACTTCATTTCTTGAAAGTCATTTTTAATCCATAAGCATTTCTTCTCCTTCTGGTACACTTGCTCCGTTAAGTACTGAAACGATGACTTTGTACCACGATAAAAGATAGTACTGATCACCATAGTAATTTCTGTTCACTTACTTAACTTTGCTAATTAATTGTTAGCTCTCAGAGAATATTTTATAGACAACATTAGGTGGTCCTGGCAGGTATACTGAAGGCTAAAAACTTTCATAACCTAAAAATGTCTTTGAAGACTTATTTAATGATTTTTTTTCTTTGTTTTTTCCTTCTTTTTTTCTTAGAGATTTATTTATTTATTTTAGAGAAAGAGAGCAAGAGTGGGAGAGAGCATAGGGGAGAGGGGAAGGAGAGAGAGAGAGAGAGAATCTTAGGCAGACTGCATGCTCAACATGGAGCCCAAGCTGGGGCTTGATCTCATAACCCCAAGATCACATCCCAAGCTGAAACCAAGAGTCAGATGCTCAGCTGAGATGCCCCTTTTTTTGTCTTCCTTTTCTTCTTCTCAGCCAAAGATAAAGTAATGAAGGTTTATATTTTCATGCTATTTATTTTGTATCTCTTACTCTAAGCTAGCTCAAAAACACTCAATGATCATTTTTTTCATTTTCAACACAATTTTTTATTATTATATTATGTCAGTCACCATACACTCAATGGTAATTCTTTTGAAAGCTCACAGTCTTTAGAATCAAGAAGACTTGATGTGAAATGTCACCTTTGCCATTTTCTACCTTTGATTGACTAAGTGACTCAAACTCTCAGGAACTAATAATTCCTTCATCTAATAGCTGTACTCAAACATAAAGCACCAGACATAAGATGCACAGCACCTTATAGATGTTCAACTGACATGAGTTTCTTTGGAGAAATTTTTCCTGGGAAAGTTGAAGGTATTTGGCTGAATTGACATTTGTAGCTTTTGAGAGGTTGCTTGGGACATGCAAATTAAATTATTCCATTTTTTAGGATCAGAATTTCTTCACTCTTGAATTTTATTTTAGGAAGGATTTGTTTTACTTTTTAGAGAAAATGCTCATTAGAAAGCTTTCATATCTTTAGCAGTCATTCTGAAAACTTTTATTGAATTTCTCTTAAAATATACATGTGTTTAAAATTTGAAAAGAAGGGGAGAATATTTGGCAATAATGGCAATAATGTGTTTAGAGATTTGATCAAAACCCCAAATATTTTGAAATCTAATGCAACCCATACCTAGATTATTTTTAGTCCTCCCAAGTCCAGTAATTTAATCTCTTAATCAAACCTCTTGAAGTTTCCATTTCTAAGTAAATGAAATGATAATAAATAATGAGCCAAAAAATAAAGTGTACCCATTTAAGGAAAAAATGCAGGAAATTTGACGGGAAATGAATGCTAGTTTGAAAAAAATGAAAATGTCATTTGTCTCCTTTGATTTTCAGCTCTGAGTAAATGAAGGACTGAAGTGGGAGTCAGCCTAAGTGCCTGGGTTGAGCTCTTCAGTTAGAGTTCCTTGTCCACAGCATTCATTCAGGGATGAAGGGAGACTTGGGGAATTTAAGGTCTATTATCCTGACCATGACTGCTTATGCTGGCATAAACTCCCTCCCACGGATTGTTCTATTTTATTTCAAGCTGCCATTATTTCTACCTTACATGGTCTGAAAAACTGTAATCTGGAGAATGTGTGGAGTAATTGATTTGGCTGATCGAGTCAGCTAGCAGTGACAGTGGAAAAGCATAGAGTGCGTGAGGCCTTGGGCAGGTGAGACAATCTCCATCACAGTGCTACAGGGTGACAAGTAATATTTTAATAGGGAGTGCACAGCAAAGCACAGCAATTAAAGAATGGCTGTTACAAGATCGTGGAACGGCTCGGTGCAGGAGGGAGAGCACAGACTGGCGATCACAAGACTGGGTTGTAATCTGAGTTCTATCACTAATTAGCTCGATAGATTTGGATACCTTGTCTTCCGTTTTGCTTCTCTGTCACTCCACCTTGAAAAATGGGATAAAAAGAGGAAAGAAAGACCAGGCAAACTCGAAGATTTTTCTAAGTATTTTCTATCTGTCTCTCTATCTATTATCGATAAGTGTTTTTTCTTGATAAAAATAATTTGGTAGTAGCCCAGGAGATCATGAAAGTGGAATTGAAACTCCTCAAAAGATGGGCTGATAAGAAGGGAAAATTGTGCAGATGTATTTTGCTAAGATAGAGAACTAGTCTTCTCAAGTTGTCGGTTTTGATCCTCGCCATGGCAAACTATCACTGCCCTCCTAGACATGGCACGAATGAATTGGAACTAATGAAGTCATGCTCCACTAAAAGGAAACAGAACCCTACCTTCTATATCATCCCAAGTAACTGTTTTCACTGAACTCACTCCCTACTCTATGTACTTAGCAAGAAACAAGGCCCTAGATGAAGATACAATGTTGTGTGCAGTATCTGCTCTTGAGTCAAACAGGAATTTATCCGTAGGGCCATATATCACTTTTTTAAATTACTTTTTTATTGGAGCATAACAAACCTAATGAAAAGAGCACAAATCATAAATGTATACTTCAATGAATTTTCACAATGTGCACACACCAATGCAATCAGCACCAAGATAAAACATAGGCTACCACCAATACTCCAAATTTCCCCTTAGGTCCCTCCTGGTCACTGACCTCCACCCACTACCCAGACTTCTAACATCAGAGATTTGTTTTATTGATTTGGGAAGTTTATATAAACAGAATCAGACAGTGTGCACTCTTCTGTGTCTGTAACCTTTCTCTTGTTATCATCTTTGTGAATTTCATCCGTGCTATCCCATAGAGCAATAGTTTGCTGTGGGCATAGGTACCAGTTTCAGGTAGCTGTATACCTTGAAATGGAACTAATTGGTTCTAGGGTTCAGCTCCAGGAACTACTAGTGACTACTACTTCTGACCACCAACCAGTCTTCCAAAGACAAATGTTAGCATTTGTCACGTCAAAGACATCCAACATGTCTCTGGAGCATATGGAACAACTACACATTTCATGTGCTGCTGTTGAGAGGTAAACTAGTTGCTCCACGTATGCATTATTCAAGTGGGTATGCAGTGGTTTTGCATTGTGATGTTAATTTGCATTTCTCTGATGACGAAAAGTGGAACACCTTTTCATATGTGTATTGGTCCTTTCTGAAATGTCTTTGACCCATTACACCCACGACTACTGGGTTAGCTATATTTTCCCAACTGGCTTGTGGGAGTTCTTGATATAGTCTCCTTTGTCAAAAAGATGCATTGTAAATATATTCTTTCACTCTCTCATTTACCTTTTTGTGTTTTCATTGGTGTCTTCTGATCAACATAAGTTCTTAATTTTAATGTAATCTGATTAATATTTTTTCCTTGGTGGTTAGTGCTCTTATGTCCAAACTAAAAATTCTTTAACTAGCACAAAATTGCATTATATTCTCTCATGTTTAGATTTTCAGTCTATCTGGGATTGATTTTGTGTATTGTGTGAGATGAAGGTCAGATTTATTTTTTCCATGTGTATGTCAAACGGACCTATTAATTAAAAAGACCATTCTTTCCCCATTATACTGTTTCACCTTTGTTACAAATCAGTCTGTACCTAGATTCTTAATCCTGTCCATTGGTCTATTTATCTATGTCTATGCCGATGGTACTTTACATTAATTACTGTAGCTTTATAATAAATGTGATTTCTGATAACAGAAGTCTTACAGCTTTGTTGTTCTTTATGAGCAACAAAATATTTTTTTAACCCTGTCATTCCTCATAAATTCTAGAATCAGCTTGTCAATTTCCATTAAAAAAATCTGGGGTTTGATTAGGATTGCATTGAATATGTTGATAAGTTTGAGGGAAACCGATATTTAAATAACAAATCTTCTTATTTATGAACACCATAAATCTCTTCATTTGGTCTGATTTTCTTTCATTCCCTCAATATTAAAAAATTAATATAAGAATCTTCCATATCTTCCATTAAATTTATTCCTATTTATTCATGATGATATAAATATTTAGTTTTATATTTTGTTTGTTGTTAGTACGTAAAGTTGTAAGTTTCTAGGATCTTGCTTTATTTATTAATTCCAAAATTTAATATAGATTTAATTGACAGTTTAACTGAAGTGATTTACATTATTCAAGGATTTTAAAGAAACAGCATAAATTGGTCATCTTTTAAGACAATGCAATTTGGGACACCTGGGTGACTCAGTTGGTGAAGCGTCTGCCTTCATCTCAGGTCATGATCCCAGGATCCTGGAATCAATTCCTCCATAGGGCTCTCCCAAGGTGCCTGCTTCTCCCTCTGCCTACTATTCCCCCTACTTGTGCTCTCTCCCCTCTCTCTCACTCTGACAAATAAAATCTTAACCAAAAAAAAAGAAAAAAAAAAGACAATGCAATTTAAAAGCAGATCTGGGTTTTAGCTCTGGCTTCTACCATTTACAAGCTTGGGAAATTCATTTAATTTTCTCATCTGAAAAGAAGAGGTAACAATGGTGCCTACCATATAGGTTTCTATTGGAATATAGTGAAATAATTTATATTAAGTGTTTAGCACAAGGCCTGGCAGGTTGGGCTTTTGACTCAAGTAACGTGAGCTCTTAGAAATAAGTATTAAAGATCATTTGACATTCAATGATTGTAGGCTCCTTTGTCCCCCTGTTGCCTACATTGCTTTCTTTAAAGCATTTTTTATATTATAGGGTCGGTCAAAAAATACAATGTTCTTAGGCCATGATAATTTTGTAAGCACACACCCATTCTAAAACTATAGCAGTTGTGTCAAAAGAAAAAGAAAAAGCTACCTATGGAACATTACCACCTCCCTCTCTTCGCTTCTTGCCCTTCAAGTCTGTGAAGGAGAGTGCAGTGTATTTTTTCATTGAACTTCTCCTAGCTCCTTAGGTATCAGTGCATTCTTGTCTCAACCTGGTCCTATTTCCTTCAGCACAGGGCTAAAACTTCTTGGCTTTAAATTTCCTTTCCATTTAAATGGCACACCAGAGAATTCCAATCAAGAGAAGAGCCTGAAGTTTGCTGGGTTCACTTTTCTAGTTACCTAACTATTCTTAGCATCAAATAACTCTATTCTTCAATCTTTACTTAACTGGACAGATAAATGCATAAGATTAGTAAGTAAAGCCGGTCTGGAGTTTAGCACATCAGAGTTAAAGTGCTTCTTAACTGTTAACAGTTCCAAGTTTATTATAAATTCCAGACCCGTAATGGGTAGAGGATGGGGGGGAGGCATGATGTATATAGCGTGTATATATATGTACATACATGAAATACACAAATGTAATTACATATGTGTGTATAAAGCTATCTCTGCTGATAGATGGAATTTGAAAATCACCCGTGATGATATCTTGTCACCATTCACTTTTTCAAATCCATTCCGAAGATGCAGTCCACCCATATTTCCTGATCATTTGGGGTATCAGTGGAGATATAGCAAAGAACAAGACCCAAATCACTAGAACCCTCACCCCCTGCCAAATTTTTTTTAAAAGCAAAAAACAAAAACAAAAAACCCATATTGATTTCTTCCAACCTTTACACACTCACACACACACACACACACACACACAGAAATTATACAGACTATGTAGAGAATGTCATTAGTAAAAAGAAATATGATAACCCAAGTTGAATTTCCTTTAGGAGATCACTTCATTTATACAACAAACACAGGGCCTATGAACTTGACCAATGGCTTGAGATACACTACAACATTACTGCAGAATAACTAAGAGTTTGTCTTACAAATCTAGGTAAGATAAGATGATGCAAATGGACCCCGCTAATGACCAGTCTGTGCTGAGGCTGGAAGAGTAAGCAGATGAAACCTAGTAAAAACAAAACAAAACAAAAGGGCTTTACTGAGCTACAATTCCCATACTATACAATTCACCTATTTAAAATGGACAATGTGATGGTCTTTAGGATATTCACAGATACGTCCAACTGGCACCACAGTCGGTTTTAGAACATTTTCATTACCTCAATTGGAAACCATGTACTTTTTCATTATTATGTCCAGTTACCCAACATATAATACATCATTAGTTTTTGATATAGAGTTCAACAGTTCATTAGCTGCATGTAACCCCCAGCGCTCATCACAACATGTCCATATACTTTTTAGAGATCTTTAGAGATCTCCCCCAGACCCCAAACCCTACCCCAACTCCAAGCAACAACTAATCCCCTGCCTCTATAGACTTTTCAGTTTTAGACTTCCATACAATCAGAATCCTCTAACATATGGATTTTTGTGACTGGCTTCTTTCACTCAGTATAATGTTTTGAAGGTTCATCCAAGTCGGAGCATGTGTGAGCACATCATTCCTCTTCACTGCTGACTAACATCTCAGTGTCTCGATATTCCACATTCTGCTGACCTGTTCGTTCTTTGATAGATATTTGGATCATTTCCACCTTGGGCTATGGTGAATAATTATTCCATGAATATATGTGTGCAAGTATTTGTGTGGACATAGGCTTTCATTTCTCCTGGGTGTAAATCTAAGAGTAAAATTGCTAGGTCATAGGGTCACTCTGTGTTTAATCATTTGAGGGAATGCCAGACTCCTTCCAAAGCAGCTGCACTATTTTGCATTCCTGGCAGGTTTACTCTTACAAAGATCTCAGAAAGAATTTTTCTTTCAAAACCTACAAAAAAAACAAAACAAAACAAAACCATAACCTGTAATGTAGCCAGAAGACACTCTGAACTGTAGAGTCTACCCATCACTGTTTAAATCGTGTGCCAATGAGGTTAGATGAACTGAGAGCCAAAGTCTTGACACATGGACTTCTGGAATGCATCCTTTTTAACGGGGGACTCCCTGTATATGGGTGATGTATTCATCAAAAAACGACACCTGAGAAGGCAAACCATAAGAGACTATGGACTCTGAAAAACAACCTGAGGGCTTTGAAGGGGCAGGGGTGGGAGGTTGGGGGAACCAGGTGGTGGGTAATAGGGAGGGCACGTATTGCATGGAGCACTGGGTGTTGTGCAAAAACAATGAATACTGTTATGCTGAAAAAATTAATTAAAAAAAAACAAACGACGCCTGAGAAAAGCCCTGTAGCTGCAATTAGGTTAAATATTCCAGACCTGTGAATTTTAGGGCAAGAACTTCCCCATTTCATATGGGCTTTGTGGGGGGTGGGGGAGCTAACATCTTTTTCAGAGAAATAAACTTTCAAGATGAATGGAGAAACTTGGGGCAAAATGGGAGCCCATGCTAAGATTCCACATGAGCTCAACATGTCTGGAACTGTGTTCTGAAACCATTACTTCTTTTGTGTGTAAAGGAAGTAATCAAATTTTAAAAGTATGTGGTGGAAAGAGGGTGTGATATAGAACATTTCCAGCAGGAGGGAACATTACAAGTCAAATTGAAGCTACAACCCTTTCAAGAATCTTTGCTCATTATGTTTGACTGGGATCATAGTAGTGTCTTCCTTTTTTATGACATACAAAAAGGAAGGTTTTGAGATCAAATGTATTCGAGGTGCACTTGTTCCTCTTTCTGTACTTTTTTTAAAATTTTCAATAATTTGTTCTTGGATATTTTCATGTCCTACAAGAAGATAAATTAATTATCCTCTTTTTTCCCATAAATCACCATCTCCTATGATAAGAAAATTGGTTTCCCTTCCGTTTCATGTTTGGGTTAGAGGTGTAAATGTAGTCAATTATTCTAGTCTTTTTTTTTTCTTTTGTGTGAAGAGTAAATTATGCTCCCAATAAATGTCTCTTCACTATTACTTAAGACTGATTAGAACCGAAACACTACAGAAAAGGGATTTACTTTCATTGCTATATTAAATAGAATTTCACTGTTCTCCAAAGCAACTGTTTCTGTCATATTTCTTCAAGAAGCAAGTTGAGAAATGATGCTATAAAAAAGATGGAAGCCTTTTCAGATGTCAAAATTTGGATTTCTTCTACCCATCTTTAAGAAAAAATAGTTTTAAAGGATATATTTTACCATTGTCTAACACCTTGAAGTCATCCAGTGCAAAAATCTGCAATTTTAGACAACGTCGTGCTAAATCTAAACTTTCTTTTTTTTTTTTTAATTAAGATGTTCAGCTCCTGTGGTATTATAAGCAGTGCTCTGAGAAGGGAAAGGAATTTAAACTCAGTTGTCCTCACACTGCCCAGAGTCAGCAGGGAGAGTTTACTGCCTGGGATATGAAAACAGGCTAGGCTCCCTGCAGACTTCCCAGGCATTGACAAAGCATCCTTGCCAGGACAGACTCAAGGACCAGAGGGCAGATTCTGGGTGGTATGGAGAAAACCTTTTTTTCCTACTAAGACATACCTTGTGAAAGGGGTTCTAATCAGGAAAGAACTCTCTCATTCTTGTGCAATATTTATTTTTAAATTATTAAAACATATATTTATGTACTCAATATATTAACTTATTTAAGCAGAAGAGAGGAAGGAAGGAAGGAGGGGAAGGGAAGAATGAATTTAAAGATGACTATCCCCTCTCCACCTCCTATGTACATTTATCCTTTTTTCTGTATGTTTAAACAAGGCCCAAAACATATAAAACAACAAGGCTCCTGGCTTGAAAAAACTCGGTCTTTCATTGTATCTTTGGGGACCTTTATAAAATGATGTTGGTGATAATATTTGCTACAGTTTGATGAACTTATGTTGTGAATTAAACTGCATGTGTATTATCTTGTGTGGTCCTTATAACAGCCCTGAAATATAAGTACCTTGATTTCCCCCCATTTCTCGATTACGAAACAGATGATCAGGGAGGTTAGAGTATGTATGGAGCAATACAGCAGTGAGTTGGCGTGAAGATCCAAGATCCTCTGACCCTGAAGTGCATCATCTCAATGTTTCCGATATGCTTGTATTGGATAAGTAGTTTCAAAAGAAACAAATAATTCAACGTCTTTATTCATTTTTTTAAGACTTTATTTATTTATTTGACAGAGATCACAAGTAGGCAGAGAGGCAGACAGAGAGAGAGGAGGAAGCAGGCTCCCCACTGAGCGGAGGCCTGATGCAGGGCTGGATTCCAGGACATCGAGATCATGACCTGAGCCAAAGGCAGAGGCTTTAACCCACTGAACCACCCAGGTGCCCCACAACTTCTTTATTCTATCAGTAAGTCTGGAGATATCTATATTCAGAGATACAGTCCAGAATACAGTCCAGAAATGAGGACTCTGCCAATGAGAGGCAGAGTTCAGGCCATAATCAGGTTTTCTGACCCTGAGACCCCACCCCTCTTCACCCCCCAAATCACTTCCTCATCTCCGTCCTCCATGGAGATACTTAATGTTGATTTCCTCGGTTTGAATCTATAATTAATATGAAGAAAACATTGCCCAAACTTTCCTTGTTGAAGCAATCAACTCTTATTTTTAAGAACTCTCTTTGGGTTTAATCAGCAGGGAGATAGGAAGTTGCTTTCAAGGGCTCCTTGGTACATTTGGGGAAAGTTGAGCCAGCTCATTCCCAGCATGGGCACCAAGGTCTGATGATTACTTTCTTTAAGAATCAGACCAGCGGTCTCTTCACCTTGATTTTGTAATAAAGCAAAAGGAGAGGCAGACCTGAATGAGTATGGTTGTTCAAGCCATATCTTTCTCAGGAAGTGGTGTAAGCACAGGAAATTTGATTTGAAATGGAAGATTGTGGTTCTCTACAGCCTTGACTTCTTAGAATCAGTGCACTTTACCTCCATTAGGGTCATCCCAGCTTTCATAGCTCAGCAGCAGTCGAAGAGGCAATACTGTAATAATCAGGACCGTTTGACTTGCAAGTGACAGAAAACACAATGTAAACTGGTTTATGCAAAAAGAGAAATTCGGAGACCCCATTTAGGTGGCACCTCCAAGGATAGGGTCCTTTATAAGGTGCGACTTGACACGTGGCTCATCTTGTAAACTAAAGAGTTAACTTCTCTCTGCCTTTTGCCTTTGTTTTCTACTGTGTTAACACCATTCTCAGATGAATTCTTCCTTTTTAAGAGTATGATGATCGTAGCAGCTCAAATTCAAATACAGTGAATACAGGGATTATGCTTCCCCAATATCTCAAACAAAATCCTGGAATTGAGTCTCATAGCTTTATGTATGCATAATTCAAACCAATCACTATGGCCAAGTTTCACCTTCTGGAAGACCAGCGATGAAATGTAGTGAGGAAATAGAACATTAAATAAGAGGCTAACAGAGCTCTAGACTGGCATTTCCTGATTTGCTTGTTCTGTTGTGTGATCTTGGATGGTTAATTGATCTTCTTAGGATTAAATTTTGCTCCATGTGAAATGGGGGATGAAATCATGTCTAAGGAATGTTCTAGTTTTCATATGTGGTAGTTTTTGATTTGTGGAACATTCTGTCATTTGAGAGCTAAAGAGATTCCATTGTATCATCCACAAAATAATCCAAGAAGGATCTGAGGTACAAATTTCATGTTTCACCTAGCAGAGGGAAGGCAGGGGGGCAGCATGACCATTCCAAAAGGGATCTTAACTTAGGGAGAACTGTCTGGTTGAGTGAAATCAGAGACTGTTAACAGAAGTTTGACGAATGAATGCTGAACAACTTAAAATAATAAACTTCACTTAAAAAAATCAGAAGCCAATTGATATTAATGACTGTGCTTAAAATTGATATCACACTATTATACATTTTCATAAAGGGATTGGATCTCTAAAATACTGGAATATTTATTCAACATAACATTTCCTTCAGTTATCTGGACAACCATTATTCATCAAGAATTAACTCATACCCTACTTCTGGGAGAAAAAAAAAAAACAACAAAAAACTTCTTTATGACATTTAATTGGATCATGTTCTGCATTTTGTTACTATTAATATTGCCTCTCCTTTGTAATTTAGTTCTTTACAACATGAAGTCTTTCTCTTCTTCTTTGCATGGGTATGTTTTGTATACCCGTAGGTATACTCATACCTCACTAGATCTCATAACATCATTACTACTGTAGATTATTCCTTCCATCTAAAGTATTCTCTTCATTACCTAGTTCTTATATTTTACCTCTGGGTGTTTCCTTCAGTCCGTTTTCTATACTCCTCTTCATCTGCTTATCCTTTTATTGTTGCTAATTTTCAGATTGCTGTCCTAGACCCATTTCTTCTCTCAGCTTTCACACTGTCTCTATATAACTACACTCACCCCTGTAGTTTTACTCATTCATTTTCTATGGCCTCTTGAAGCTATGTTTCTGATCCTGGTCCAATCACTTCCCCAAATTCTAGGTGTATTTACATACCAGATTTCTCTACTTGGATCTTTTATGGACACTTCAAGCTTCCAAAATGAAATTAATGAGTTCTTCTCATCTCTTCTTCTTCTTCTTCTTTTTGTTAAGATTTTATTCATTTATTTTAGAGAGGGAGGGAGATAGCATGCAGAGTGGAGGGGCAGAGGGAAAGGGAGAAAGGGAATCTCAAGCAGACTCTGCACTGACTGGGGAGCCCAATGTGGGACTCAAACTCATGACCCTGAGATCATGACCTGAGCCACAATCGAGAGTCGGATGCTTAACTAAGTCACTCAGCCTCCCCTCTCCCCATCGCTTCTTAACCACCCCAACCTGGTTATAGTCACCCAGAATTTCCTATGTAAGTAAATACCATTCCTATCCAATTGCCCAAGTCAAAAACCTGGAATTCAATCTTACTGCTTCTCCCTATAGTATATATCCAATCAATCACCAAATTTCGTGAATTCTGCCCCACACATCTCTCTTAAAATTCTGTGTGTCTACATTCCTACTACCAATACAGTAATCCAAAGCCACTGTCTTCTGTAGCCCCAAAGGAAACTACCAACTGTAACCATGCCTCCGTGTCATCATTCCTCCCCATCTGCAGGTCCCTCAACTACTCTCCTTCCTCCTCCCAGAAAGTGCTTCCATGAATGCTGGCAGGAAAGAGAACTCTTTCTTAAGAATGACCAGCCACTGCCTATTGTTGGTAGTACAAAAAAAAATATTTTTACAATAATCTCGCATGGTTTATTCCCCAGTTGTCTCTCTTGTACCCCTCACACCTTCCTTCTTTCACTCCCAACTTGGGTCAACTCAGACGTGGGAACCATATTATAAAAAGTGGAAATGCCAAGACAAATCGGCACCCAATTTAAATACACCAAAGGGCTTGAGGAAATGTTTTTCATTTTTGATTGAAGTTAATGGCACATTTTAAGATCATATTTTAGTCAATTTTTATTAAAGCAGCATTTTAAGGGCTATTTTCCTCCTGTCATGATTTTATGACAAAATGACCTTTCTCTTGACTTGACAAAGATCCCCAAAATTTAAGGTGTGAAAGAATCAACCAGGAAATTCCTAAAAAAAAAAAAAAAAAAAAAAAAAAAAAATATATATATATATATATATATATATATATATATATATATATATAACACCTCTAGTGTCCAGCCCTATAGATTTGTATTCAATGAACTCCTAGGTACAGCCTAGGGTTCTGCATTTTAATAAGCTCCCAAAAGACTCTTGACGTCAGAGGTGTGAAAATTACAGTCTGAGATCGTTTCAAGGATCCAGTATTGTCCTGCTGCATCCAGATGGGTTCCCACTTCCCAACAGCTCAGTGGGGTCACTAAATAAAACATGTTTTTTAAAGGAAAAAGCAGCACTCCCTCAGAGGAAAAAAAAATGTCTTTTAAGCTTTTTATCCAACTCTTTCGTGTATGTTTTAACTAATTTTTTTGGATAAGGAATAAATTCCTTATAAGCCTACCTCTATTCTTGTCTCTTGTCCCAGGGTGGTGGTCAGTCAGTATTTCCTGCTCCTGTAACCATGTTCTTTTCTGCAGGGGCTCCTACCCTTCATTTGTTCTCTTACTCTCAGGATAAGGGTGGTTTTATAAAATGTCTATGATGTATATATAATATTTATATGTAATATATGTACAAGTTATATATAGAGGGAGAGCTATATATATATCTTGTATGTATTATACATAAATATTACATATACATCATAGACATTTTATATATGTGTACATATATATAGCCTGTATATATATTATACATATAGTTAGTATATATATTATACTGGTATAGTACATAAATATTATATATAATGTACATATATAATTTCTAATATATTTAATTTTCTAATTCTGAACATTTTTGGAAATGTGCTTCCTTCTGTTCTATCTCTTCCTGTCATTCATTCAGCAACTATTTAACAAGTGCCTTCTATGCTCCCTGTTCTGTGAGGGCCACAGGTGAATCTAATAATGAGTAAGTCAAACTTTGTCCCAGATTCCACGGGGCTTCTAGTCCACTGACAGAATAAGCCAGGAAATACAAACATTGCACAACACCTTCTTTAATTACAGTCGTGGAAGTGCTGTGAAGAAGAAACAGAGTGCACAATAATAGCAAATACCATGGGGGTCACGCACATGCAAACCCACCCACATACTATTAGGTTTGTCTTCTTCTTTAGTTTCCACAGCCCTTACAGGGAAAAAAAAGAACCTCTTTGACCCAAACACTGGATGTTGTTAGATCTGGCAGTTGATCAAGAATATTATTAGATGTGTGGGGTTGTCTTGGGTCCTACAATAATATTTAATGTTTGGGGAAAAGTTTAACATGGTGATATTTTTCTCAAATTTGATTTAATAGAAATAATACACAGTAAAACCACTTTTCTCTTTTAAGATTCTGTAAAATGAAGAAAATATCTTGAACCTGTGCTGGGTGTGCGTTCTGTTACCCGAGTCTAGAAAGGAATATGTGTTATCTGCTATGGAATCTAACTGTCCACACTGTCCACTTAAAATGATGGCTCAGAAGGGTACATGGAGCATATGCATTGCATTTGGGGGTCACTGTGGATGGGTGTGGTGCTTTTATTCCTTTTAGGTCTCCCCATTTCAAGGTTACAAGATTCATGATGAGCTCTCCTGGAGTTGACCTGCCTCCCCCAAACCCCTGAAGAAAAAGGGCTATTTTGGGGGTGGGTGACTTAGTCATCTTTTAACCTTTGCAATAATGCAATAAGAATTACGGTGATGGTGATAGGGAAAGTGCAATCTATCTTGCCTGAATACTTTTTTCATGACCATTTTGACTGTGCTGAAATCTATGCATCCCATGCTGATCTGTTCCCTGCTGAACAGTATGGTTCCAGCTGAGGCCGTGAAGAGAGGGCACGCCAGCCACTGTGCTTGTCCAGAGCAATGGCTCTTTCTTTTCAGCTGGCTGGCTGCCAGGCCCAGCAAGAGGACATGCTGATTTCCCAAATATAATGCTTTGCTGGGGCTGGAATCAAAGCCATCAGGAGTAAAGAGTTTTTTCATCTTTCTTTTCTCCCTGCTTGTATATTCAGTGGGGATTCAGCAGTGAAAACGTGATCAGCAAAAGGCAGAGGCCCTGTTACAATCTTTAAAACTCATAAAGATAATTTTCACATCTTGATTGTCTAAAGATGACGTGCATATTGATGTAAATTTGGAGTAGGTCTGCAAATCAGTTACAATAACTTTCTCACCTGTCTGTTAAGTCTCTTGTTTTCTGCCTCTGCAGGATTCTGGTTTCTATCTGAAAGACTTGTTGGAGCACTAGAGGCATCCTGATTTTTCTAGGAAATGTGTTACCACTTTCTAGAAGTTATAATTCAACCATAACCATGATGTAGTCCCATGAGTTATAAAATACAAAAGTCTTTTTAAAATGAGCCAGCACTATTGTGTTGTTCAGAGATCTGTTGATTGAAAGTGACAGTGAGCCAACTAATGTGGCCTAAACCAGAAGATTCATTTATTGGAAAGTTTAAGTGTTGAAAATTCCATCAGGTATGGCTGGATCCAGGAGTCTAAATGACATAAGCAGTTCTTTGCACTTCTCTTTTCACAGCTTCACTTTTCTTTACTCTCCATTGCCTTCACTACTGGACATGTGATGACTCCTGGTGGCTCAGGCTTGCACATCCTTACACCTACTAGATGGCAGGTGTAGTCTTTCTGGGCCCCAGGATTCACTCTGATTGGACTAAAATAGGTAACATCACCAATCTCTGAGCCAATCACTGTGGTCAAACAGGTGGAATGTGCTCCTTCTCCAGGCTTGGATCCTATGACCACCCTGGAAAATTAATGTAGGTATGAGGTTAGCTGATTGATGCCACCCAAATCACATTAGCATGAAGTTCAGGAAGGATTATTGCCCAAAACCAGGTTGTCATTTTCAAAAGATTTTAAAAAAATGGACACTGGGAAGACAAAAAAAAAATCAATGTGCATTACTTGTATCATAGAACATCCAAAGATGCTTCCTTACAGAGCATCCATCCCCACTCTTGACTTCATCAACTAGGTTGAGCCACTCTGCCTTCTTTTAGGGTCTTGAATGCAGTGAGATTCGTCCCACCTAAAGTTCTCCTCACTTGGCCTGCATCAAGCCACTCTAGGTTTTCTGAATAAGCCCTTCATGTTTATGCCTCCCAATTCAGCTCTTCCCCCCTCTCGTCCATGTTGCTTGTAGTTCTCTTCATCCTTCAAGGCCCAGCCCAATTATCAGCCTCACTTCTTCCTTCTCCAAACGCTCCTCATAATTCCCTTCTCTGTTTTCTTATGGGTCCATTGAAATAGTGGTCAAGTTGTAGTTTAATCAGGGCACTTGTGCATTGGTTTCCTCAGCTGGTCTGCAAGCTCTTTGAGAGTCCGAGCTATGTCTTTTACATCTTTATATAACTTGGGTATAGTAAAATAGCCCTTTAAGAGGTTTTCTTAAAAAGATAACTATTTTTTTTAATTTTTTTTTTGACAGAGAGAGATCATAAGTAGGCAGAGAGGCAGGCAGAGAGAGCGAGAGGGAAGCAGGCTCCCTGCTGAGCAGAGAGGCCGATGTGGGACTCGATCCCAGGACCCTGAGATCATGACCTGAGCCGAAGGCAGCGGCTTAAACCACTGAGCCACCCAGGCGCCCCAAGATAACTATTTTTTAAAAGATTTTATTTATTTTACAGAGAGAAATCACAAGTAGGCAGAGAGGCAGGTAGAGAGAGAGGGGGAAGCAGGCTCCCTGCTGAGCAGAGAGCCCAATGCGGGGCTCCATCCCAGGACACTGAGATCATGACCCAAGCCAAAGGCAGAGGCTTAACCCACTGAACCACCCAGGCACCCCAGAAGATAACTATTTTTAATAGTACCTTAATAAGCCCACTGTAGTGCATAAATGAGCTAAATACTTTACATTTGTTGTTTCACTTATGCCTCACAAAATCCTGTAAGATAGAGATTATTCATTATTATGCCACTCTACGGATGAAAAAACTAAGGCTCACAGAAGTTAAGAAACTTGCCCACGGATCCCCCGCTAATAAGTAGTAAGGCTAGAATTTGAATCCAAATCTCACTGGCTCCAAACTCTGACATGTTATCCACTGTGCAAACTGTCCCTTAGCCTGACACTGTGTTTGCTAGTGAAGAAGTGCTCAGATACCAATGGGTGTACCAAGGAGATGCCACTTGCCCACTCCGCATTAAACTCTGCTTTCCACGTATGGAATTCTCTACAGCATAGATAAAGTGTTGAGACACTTGGGCCAGTTTTTAAATCATCTTTATTCCCTGCTTCACATCTGATCCACCATGAGGACCTGACCTAATGGAGTGGGATGGTTCTTTCTGTAAGAAAAGTTCACACCAAAGTTGGAATTTTTTTTTTTTTTCCCAAAATGGTGCCGGTTCATGGAGATCACAGTAGTTCCTTCTTATGTAGACAGGGCAGTCTGAGTTGCATCCAGTAGGTGTCAGTAGGCTTTCCTCTCCTGGCCACAGCCAGAACTCACTTAAGCAGCTGCTGAAAGGGACATGTAGAATGTTGCATTGCTTCCTAAATGTTAAATCATCCTAGTTGGAGCAGGGTTCCTCCCCAGCTTGCACTCACCTTTCTCTCTGCCCTAGAGCCTGGCCACATAGATTAAATACCAGTACTAAATATGCAGGAGGGATGGGTACCCAGCCCCAAGTGTGGTAGTCTCCATAGACTGCCCTTGCAGGAGCTGGCTCCTGGGCACAGCTTAGAGCTGATGATGCGGAGGAGAAGATACAGAAGCATTTCAAGGCTCTAAGAGGAAAAATGCCTCTGGCAAAGGACGTCTAGATTGGATTGATAGGTTGTGCCGGGAAATGTTTTTCTCTGCATCGCTAGGGCTGCTGGATACCTTGATTAGGGGTAGTATCTAGCCACTCAACCAACATTTCCTAAAACTCTTCTAAAAATCCAAATGACTGTAGAAGCTAAAAAGGATACACAGATGTAAATAGCATGGTTCCTATATTCCTAGGAATTTATTGGCTACTAATACCCACTGATCCGGTCAGTACTAATTGAGCATTTACTGAAGAACTGGGGATAGAGTGTTAGACTACACAAGGCATGATTCCGGCCCCCGTGGAGCTTCCAGCTTAGGAGAGAGGACAAACATTAAATAAGGAATGGCACAGTGCTAGTGTGTACTAGTACGATTAGCAAGTTAACAAGTAATGTAGGAATATATAGCAAGGAAGTCATGTGAGAGTGAGTCAAAGGCCTTCCAGAAGAGATTGCTTTTAAGAGGAGATCCAAAGGTGAGTTGGAATTGAATGGGAGATAGGAGAGGGGGAGGGAAAAGAAGAGAATGGTGTCAGACGGAGGAAAGAGTCTATGTGAAGGCCCAAAGACAGGATGGAACGAGGTGCATTGAAAGGACTAAAAGAAAGTCTATGGGACTAGTGAGCAAGTGGCAGAAGGCGGCACTGAAAAACTGATGGAGGCATCTGGATGGCTCAGTGGGTTAAGACCTCTGCCTTTGGCTCGGGTCAGAATCCCAGGGTCCTGGGATAGAGCCCCACATCAGGCTCTCTGCTCCGCGGGGAGCCTGCTTCCCCCTCTCTCTCTGCCTGTCTCTCTGCCTACTTGTGATCTCTGTCTGCCAAATAAATAAATAAAATCTTAAAAAAAAAAAAAAGACTGACGGATAGGGCTAGAGGACCCAGGGCCTTCTACATCTCTTTAAGGAATCCAGAATGTATTCAACAGCATTAAGAGCTGATGATGGGTTTTAAGAGAGTCCTAATATGAGGTGTTCATTTGTTTAGTTATTTAACAGTATTTCCTGCATGGCTATATGCGCCAGTGTGCCCAGTGCTGGAGACGAATAGAGATATAAACTGCAATGAAAAATTTAAAAAGCAATTCTGATTCAAGGAGGAGGAAGATAGACAAGTCATCTCAGAATGAAAAAAAACCTGCCATAAAAATGCCATTGGGCATCCTGGCATGTTTCAGGATCTATTCCAACCCCTAGAGGTTCAGTAGTGAATTAGGCTCAGTCATCATCATGAAGAACATTTATAGTATACATTTAAGATGAGGAAGAAAGCTACAGTAAGTCATAAATTAGAACAAAAATTTACAGTCAATAGAAAGACTTGCTCTCATTCATGGACACCGAGAGTATGGCATAGTTAAAGCAAATATAAAGGAAACAGGCATTTTTAAAAAAGATTTATTTATTAATTTGAGAGAGATGAGAGGGGAGAGGAAGAGAATCCCAAGTAGTCTCTCACTGAGGACAGAGCCCATCACAGGGCTCGATCCCACGACCCTGATATTATGACCTGAACCTAAAACCAGAAGTCAGACACTTGATAAACTGAGCCACCCGTGTGCCCCACAGACCCAAACGTTTTAGTGTTTACATTTTTATAGTAATGATCCCACTGACTGTGTCACACTAAGAGGAACCAGGACCCTGTGAAGAGATGGCTGGTTTCAGGTCCGAGGCAGGACGTGTACAAGATCAGCCTGGGCCATCTCTTCATACCAGATAGGAAAGAAACAAAGATGAATGGAGTCCTGTCAAAAGGACACAGGAACAAGCTTAAGGGGTCTCTCACTGACCACATACGGGACAATTTGAACATCAAACAAGTAAACCTCAATTGATAATGACCTGTACAATTATAAAAATCTATAGGCTTGTAATCATGGTTAAAATATATAGACCTCTCCCCAAAATAATCCAAAAAGCCTCATTGGTCAACATTCAAAGTAACTCCTCACTCTGAAAATTGGCAAGTAACGGGAGTTAATTAGATATTTATTCTGCCTTTCCTGGGTAAGCAGTATTTCAACCTAACCCCAGCCCTAGGTGGAAAAAGTACTTCTTTATAGAATTCCAGCAATACATTTGAAAGGACTGAAGAAATGACAGAATTAAGAAATCAACGTTTTGCAATTTGTAATGAAATGATTAATTTAGGGGCGCCTGGGTGGCTCAGTGGGTTAAGCCTCTGCCTTCAGCTCAGGTCATGATCTCAGAGTTCTGGGATCGAGCCCCGCATCGGGCTCTCTGCTCAGCAGGGAGCCTGCTTTCCCCTCTTTCTCTCTGCCTGCTTCTCTGCCCACTTGTGATCTGTCTGTCAAATAAATAAATAAAATCTTTTAAAAAAAAAAAAGAAATGATTAATTTAGGTACAGGTTATCAATCAATACAAAAATATTTTTTAATACATGAAGGACTTTGTGAAGGAGAGATCAGGTTCTTACATCTAAATTTATGGAACCCTTTAAGCATTAAACCGATCCTAGTGGCAAAACTAGAAATTTTTGCCACCTGAGACAAGATGAAAACCATAGCACCACTTGAGACGTATTGGTGGCAATAAAAGGTCAGACCTGAATAGAACTGATGGTTCACCCTTAAAGCTAAATGTTTGTTTGCAAGACATATGGAGTATGGGGAAATAAATGAAATGCCACCACGAAGAAACAAGCAGAAAAACTGAAAAGGTGAAATATTTCTAAACCGTTTTCTTCAGTAAAACAATAGACTAAGGTAAAATAAAATAAAATAAAATCGGCTCTGCTCTAAATTAAAAGATTCTAAGAGACATAACCAAATATAATATGTAGGTCTCATCTGAATACTATTTTAAACAAGTCAACTGTAAAAAGACATTTTTGATATAATCAGGAAATATGAATCTAATGGATCATAAAAGAATTCAAAGAATTATTGTCGCTTTTGTTAGGGCTGATAATAGCATTGCAGTTACATAATAAAATGTCTGTATGATTTAGAAATGCATTCTGAAGCATAAAGGGGTGAAATGGCATGAGTCCTAAAATTTGCTTTAAAATCCTTGGCCAAAAAAAAGAGAGTGTGGCCTATGAAGCTAATGTGACAAAATCTAGGAAACTGTTTAATTTGGGTGTCACTTATGCATATCCACTATACTGTTCCTTCTTCTTTTGTATATGTTTGAAATTACTCATGAAAAATAGAGAGGTCTCATGAGTCAGGGAGGCAGAGATCCTCAACACACAGGTGAAGCACTAGAAACCCCACTGATAGCTGGTTGGTAAACCGCTTTGGCTGAGGAAGTAATTCTAATGCTGGGAGTAAATAGCCAGCACTGTGCTCAGAAATCTTGCCCATTTGCCTAGAACTGGAAATGAAAGCTGTGGTTTAACAATTGGTTCCTGGAGGGAAATGGTTTCCAACTGCTGAGGAGATGAATCATCGCGTATCAATAAGGGGGTTGGTTGTTCACTAGCTAAGAGTATCCAAGGCCCTGGTTTCTGGCCTTTCTCAAGCCACAGGAAAATCTCAGACTTGCTAATCAGATGAAAGCATCTTTCCACCTGCTCTTGGTTAGGCTCTAAACAGCAGCTACCCTGTCTTAACGATGATAGTATGAAACACTTCTATTCTCTTATATATAAGAATATAAAATGTTCCTTTTAATGTGGGTTAAAAGAAACTTACCTTGCCAAATAGAGGCAAATCTGTGGGCAAAGTTCACACTTAGATGGCGTCTATAATTTTCTTTTCCTATATAATTCGGAGAGGTTTTCTCTGGATCAGCAAAGAGGTGGGAGTGCTAACACAGCTGAGACATAACTAGCTCTATTTTCAGGAAAATGACACTAACTGGCATCACTGCCTACTGCATGGCCGTCACCCCGCTAGTGGCTTTCTAAAAGTTAACTCATTCAGTGCAAGGTAAATGTTCATTAAAAGCAGAACAGTCTGGAGAAATGAGTCTAGAAAACTCAAGGGCTAAGACACCATTGAATATCTACTGTTTACCATTCCTTCTCCAGAAACCCAGGGAAAATAGCTACAGAAATACCAGGTACTGGTGATTCTGTAATCACAGATGAAACTCCTAGCCAGGCAGTCCTAGAGTTTTCACATTATGGAGGAGACATAAGTAAGAAATTACTATTTGTATCAGTTAATCAGTTATAAAAGTGTCTATGCAGAGTTTGTGAGGAAATTCGTTAGGAGGTGGTTTTGTAGGCAGTGGATATTGCCAAGAACAAAATATGTTCACAGAATGGGTTATTTGAAGAAGTTAAAATGTGATCACTATACTGTAATTTCCATGAGAAGCTATATCTATCTTGATTATCATCATATCACCAGCACCTAACACAGTTCCTGGCCCAGGCTCTTCTGGGCCCCAACAAGCATTAGATGGATGATGGATGGGAGGTTGGATGGATGAGTGGATGGATGGATGGATGGATGGATGGATGGATGGATGGATGGATGGAAATGAATTTTCTCTCCTTAAAATGTGGTTCAAACACCTGTTTGTTCCTTGCCAAGTAGACTAGTGTCAAACACTGAGGTGGAATTTTGTTGTTTGAAAATTATAAGTCACAGAAAGACATAGATTCTTACATGTGTTATAAATTCACTGGTCTTTCCCAAATCTTGGCAAGTATAGCTAAAACCTGTGCATTGTTCTTTTGATTCATCTTCTGAATCCAATTTGTGCTACAGGTTTCCTCTTCTCCCAAAATCATCCCATTTCCAATCCACACGTTCACCTCCTAAGCCTGGGATTTTGATATCTCCTCCAAACTTGACCTGTTCTAGACTTCTGTGTTTCTAGAATGTCCCACACACTGATTTGCTTTTATCTAATTGTTTTCTACCCAACTCTAAATTTCCTCATATTCCCCATTATCTACAGATTACTCAGAACTGTCCAGTCTGGCAGACTCTGTCAATGGAATCCTCTCTCCTAATGAAATTGGTCTTCCCAGTCTGCCCAGTAAGAGTCTCTGTTCAAACTCAAGTATTTTGGCAGGCCATGAAGGACTGAAGAAGCTGTACTCAGTTTCTTTGGTTTCCCAAATGTCTAGGTGTTCTGTTGAGCCAGAAATGCCACTTGTGATGAATCACACATATATACACAGTACGTATACAGTCTTAGCAACTCAAGCTCTTTGCTAACCTCTCTATCCTAACTCTAATTATCTGAAAGGGTCTGTGTGTATAAAGAGAATAAGACTGCCTTAACTTCCTCATTTCCCACACTTCCCTCCATGTTAGTGAGCGAGGCTGCCATCACAAAATATCATAGACTGGTGGCTTACACAACAGAATTTTATTTTCTTACAGTTCTGGAGCCACGAAGTCTGAGATCAGGTGCCAGCATGGTCAAGTTCTGTTGACAGTTTCCCACCTTGTAGATGGCTGCCTTGTCACTGTGTCCTCATGTTGCAGACAGATTTCTAGTGTCTCTCCTACTTATAAAGTCACTAGCCCTATTGGATTAAGGTGCCACCTTTATGGCTTCATTTAGCCTTAATTATCTCCTAAGGTCCCTATCTCCAAATAGAGTCGCACTCAGTGTTAAAGCATTAACATATAAACTTGGGGGGACATAATTCAGTCTAGAGCACCTCCCTACCACTTTACCACCCATTATTCTAGTTGTGTGTATGTCATTTTTGAGCCAAAGCTTAAGTTACAAAATGCCTCATGCATTATGGTAATTAATCTAGAAACAGAAAGCTCAATATCAAAAATTTCTGATGAGTTTAATTTTTTGGATAATCTTTTGTTTTGTTTCCCAAGGACTCAGAGACACCTGAAACTTCCATAACACAGAGTAACAGTTGAGTCCAATGATTTGGGGTAGCATCAAGCTTGGGTTCAAGTCATGACACTTATGAAGGTGTGACCTTGAGTAAATTACCTGATGCTTTGAAATTTGATTTTCTTATCTGACAGTGGAAATAATACCTAACTCCTTAGACTATTAAAAGAATGAAAAACGTACATGCTATGAAGGACTCAGCATACATGCCTAGCACATAGCATATAGTATAAATTGATGGATGTAAAAAAAGTCAAAATTTCTTGAGAATTGACCATGAGGCAGATACTATACTAAGCCATTACTTACATTACCTCATTTATTCTTTACAGTATATGCCTACAAGGTGAGGGCAGTTATTAATTCCATTACATTTATTGACATTTAACCCTAGCACCCAGTTTTGTTTTGTTTTTTTAACCACTCTATAGTGTTGCCTCTCAATTAAAAGGTTGAACTAGATGAGCTTTTGGAGCCCCCACCCCAACCTGGACTACTCTAGAATTCAAAGATTATTTCTTCCTTGAAATATCTCCCATGGAATTGAGTGGTGGATGGAGCCCATGCTCTCATATGGCCCCAATTTCCCCAGAGAGTTGTCCACACCCACCGAAGTGAACAGCCTTCCAGAGCTCTCTACCCTCACTTGATTCTCTTTCCAGAGTTCTGACACACTGGGTTGACTGAACAGGCTATCACAACTCAGTCCTTCCCTAGGTTTGGATGTCTTCATGAAAGGCATCCAGGTTCCTTTGTTCTCTTAGGCTATGAGCTCCTCTTTCTTTTTACCAGGAGAGGTTCGATATAAAGTATAAGCGTGTTGTTTGTATTTTCATTGATGCATGCAATTATTCCAAGATGATGTTCCCTTTGGTTAATTGTCAAAAACTATAATTATTGCAGGAGGTTATTTTTGACTGTAACTGCTTAAAGGTACAGAAAAGCAACTCTCTTTATCTTCAAATTCAGAAGAAAATTCTACCTCTACCTTTAAGAGAAGCTGAAAGAAATGAGTGCCTTTATTTATCTCTACCTGGCTTTGAATGCACTTTTTAAAAATTGTATTGGTTCATGCTCAGAACCAGTAAAGCAATAGGGAAAAAATGGAAAAAAATGGTTCGTCATGAGTTTCCTATTTCTCTCTCCACTGTTTTTTATATATATATATATATATATATATACATATATACTTTTTTTTTTTTTTTAAGAACATGCAAGGCAGTTCTGCCTCTGGATATGCTCCCTTTGTTCAACATTACTGCCTTTGCCACCTGCCTTGAAATGGTCCTTCAAGGGTTTTGATAAATCAGTTGCAAAGGTGTCTGGTTTCATTGTAACATCTGTAAGTGCTTTTTCTGAAAGGCTCCTTTTATGCTACCTAGAGAAATTCACCTCAGTGAGTCTTTGGAGAACCCTAAAATCAGCTCTAATATATCAGAAAGGGAAAGGGTATTATTTTTCTCTCCTATCTTTACTTTGGAAAGGCACTGAGGGCATTTCAGAGGAAGGAAAGCAAGTAATGAAAGGAAAATGATCATTTTGAGAGACTCCTCTGCAAACTGCCTTTTTTTTTTTTTTTTTGTACTATGGTGCTAAGAAGTTTAAATATGACCTTAGAGACCTATCCCAGCATTCTCCACTAGTCATTCACCCCTACTGAGGTGTTTCCTTTTTTCACCCAGCCAGGTGAATGAGGAGATGTTACAGGGACTTACAGACACTGACGCCCTCCCCCCCCCCCCCCGGCGCCCCAACCCTACCAAGTGAAATTGGCATTTGTCTTTTGCAAGTTCATCTCTAGGGCCACGGGACAAAGATTCGGAATAGATGGCCACTGGTTAGGTTGGAAGGAATGAGAGGCATTATCTTGTTCTCCAGGGTTCTCAGGCATAAAACTATGTATATACCCACCAGATCATCCAAAACAACCTACAGACCACTGGTGTGTGATGGAGATCCACAGAACTTTAACCAGATGACTAATTATACCAAATTATCCATATGTTCATAAATCAACCTATCCTAGGCTGGTCTGTGATTTTTCTGATTGATGAGTCCATGAGCATAAAGACTATCCAAACTCCATCCTGGGGAATTTTATATAGAATTTTCCCCTGAAGGAGAAAGAGATCAGTTGTATGAAGATAGTAATTTGGGGCCAGGAATTAGGCAGTCCATGGAACTGGATGTAGAAGAGACTTGCTTCTTTCTCATTCCTGGATTCTGAGCTAAGAGAAAACTTGGCCACACGGATACAGGCTGAGAGCAAGAAGCATCATCCAACCTGTGCTCTGAGGGAGCAACAGTAGCATGAGAAGAACGAGAAGAACTCATCTTCAGGTTCGCTCTTGCATCTGAGCTCCAGCCCCAAGAAACAAGTTCTGAGCCTCTGGATAGAGTAGAGGAGGGTTTCTTTCTGGGAACTTCTGGCAAGAGCCAGATCTAGAACCTTTTCTGACTCACCCACCAAGGTACATGAGTGGGCTTAAGGTCCACAATGCCAATTCCATCCTAATTCCATCCTGTATGAATTGCAATAATTGATTGCTAAGAGCTACAAACTCAGATGCCTAGTGGTTCTGCCATGTCATATACTTAATGTGCACACTGGGGGAAGCAGTGATTGGAATTTGAGTAATCTGGAACTCAGCTGTTTTGGGTACTGGCCTTGAAGGGACAACTGCGTCCCATTTTTTCTAACTGATGACTAAGACATTCTTCTCCTCTCCTCTTCTTCCTCCATCTCATCCCTTTCCTACTCCTGAAAATTGTTATTGATCATACCAATACTGTTTATTGGCTATGGCCTATTCATTGACATACCAACAAGTCTTCAAATTCTATACATCTAGAACTGAACCCATCATCTTCCACCCTTGGCCAAATTCTTGTCTGATCTGTCTTTCTGTGCCACTACTCATTCTCCTATTTATCAAAACTCAAAATTTCAGCATCCTTTTGGATTTCTTCCCTGGTCACAAACTTCCTATATCTCCCACCTTTACAACCTCTCATCTCTATGCCTTTCTCTACCAGAGCCATTAAGGAACTTCTTACCTTCCTTGCATACAAAAGGTCCTAGAGCACCATTATTGAATGCCCTGCCATCCGTCTATCCCAGCTAAAATAAACCCTTCAGGGACGCCTGGGTGGCTCAGTTGGTTAAGCAGCTGCCATCGGCTCAGGTCATGATCCCAGCGTCCTGGGATCGTGTCCCACATCAGGCTCCTTGCTTGTCAGGGAGCCTGCTTTTCCCTCTGACTCTGCTTGCCACTCTGTCTGCCTGTGCTTGCTCTCTCTATATCTCTGACAAATAAATAAATAAAATCTTTTTAAAAATAAATAAATAAATAAATAAACCCTGCACACTTGCCGCACAAGTAATCACCTCATATTACAGTTTTAAATATATCAGTTCTTGTTCAAAATCCCCAGTAATTCACTATTGCTTATAATGCTGAATCTAAACATAGTTGATTCTCATTAGTCACTGCAATTATACTCTATAAGATCACTCTGAATGCTGAATTAGTAAATACTGAGCCATTGTTCCTAGGTTCCTGAGAGCTTCTAGTCATTCACTTTTATCAACCCATCTATACATAACCTTCTTTATGTGTTAAAAGACCCTTTATTTCATTTTATTTATTTTTTCAGCGTAACAGTATTCATTCTTTTTGCACAACACCCAGTGCTCCATGCAAAACGTGCCCTCCCCATTACCCACCACCTGTTCCCCCAACCTCCCACCCCTGACCCTTCAAAACCCTCAGGTTGCCCCAACCTCCCACCCCTGACCCTTCAAAACCCTCAGGTTGTTTTTCAGAGTCCATAGTCTCTTATGGTTTGCCTCGCCTCCCCATGTCCATAGCCCGCTCCCCCTCTCCCAATCCCACCTCCCCCCAGCAACCCCCAGTTTGTTTTGTGAGATTAAGAGTCATTTATGGTTTGTCTCCCTCCCAATCCCATCTTGTTTCATTTATTCTTCTCCTATCCCCCTACCCCCCCATGTTGCTTCTCCATGTCCTCATACCAGGGAGATCATATGATAGTTGTCTTTCTCCGATTGACTTATTTCACTAAGCATGATACCCTCTAGCTCCATCCACGTCGTCGCAAATGGCAAGATTTCATTTCTTTTGATGGCTGCATAGTATTCCATTGTGTATATATACCACTCCTTCTTGATCCATTCATCTGTTGATGGACATCTAGGTTCTTTCCATAGTCTGGCTATTGTAGACATTGCTGCTATAAACATTCGGGTACACATGCCCCTTCGGATCACTATGTTTGTATCTTTAGGGTAAATACCCAGTAGTGCAATTGCTGGGTCATAGGGTAGTTCTATTTTCAACATTTTGAGGAACCTCCACGCTGTTTTCCAGAGTGGTTGCACCAGCTTGCATTCCCACCAACAGTGGAGGAGGGTTCCCCTTTCTCCACATCCTCGCCAGCATCTGTCATTTCTTGACTTGTTAATTTTAGCCATTCTGACTGGTGTGAGGTGATATCTCATTGTGGTTTTGATTTGTATTTCCCTGATGCCGAGTAACGTGGAGCACTTTTTCATGTGTCTGTTGGCCATCTGGATGTCTTCTTTGCAGAAATGTCTGTTCATGTCCTCTGCCCATTTCTTGATTGGATTGTTTGTTCTTTGGGTGTTGAGTTTGCTAAGTTCCTTATAGATTTTGGATACTAGCCCTTTATCTGATATGTCGTTTGCAAATATCTTCTCCCATTCTGTCAGTTGTCTTTTGGTTTTGTTAACTGTTTCCTTTGCTGTGCAAAAGCTTTTGATCTTGATGAAATCCCAATAGTTCATTTTTGCCCTTGCTTCCCTTGCCTTTGCCGTTGTTCCTAGGAAGATGTTGCTACAGCTGAGGTCGAAGAGGTTGCTGCCTGCATTCTCCTCAAGGATTTGGATGGATTCCTTTCTCACATTGAGGTCCTTCATCCATTTGGAGTCTATTTTCGTGTGTGGTGTAAGGAAGTGGTCCAATTTCATTTTTCTGCATGTGGCTGTCCAATTTTCCCAGCACCATTTATTGAAGAGGCTATCTTTTTTCCATTGGACATTCTTTCCCGCTTTGTCGAAGATTAGTTGACCATAGAGTTGAGGGTCGATTTCTGGGCTCTCTATTCTGTTCCACTGATCTATGTGTCTGTTTTTGTGCCAGTACCATGCTGTCTTGATGATGACAGCTTTGTAATAGAGCTTGAAGTCCGGAATTGTGATGCCACCAACTTTGGCTTTGTTCTTCAATATTCCTTTGGCTATTCGAGGTCTTTTCTGGTTCCATATAAATTTTAGGATTATTTGTTCCATTTCTTTGAAAAAAATGGATGGTATTTTGATAGGGATTGCATTAAATGTGTAGATTGCTTTAGGTAGCATAGACATTTTCACAATATTTATTCTTCCAATCCAGGAGCATGGAACATTTTTCCATTTTTTTGTGTCTTCCTCAATTTCTTTCATGAGTACTTTATAATTTTCTGTGTATAGATTCTTAGTCTCTTTGGTTAGGTTTATTCCTAGGTATCTTATAGTTTTGGGTACAATTGTAAATGGGATTGACTCCTTAATTTCTCTTTCTTCAGTCATGTTGTTGGTGTACAGAAATGCAACTGATTTCTGTGCATTGATTTTATATCCTGACACTTTACTGAATTCCTGTACAAGTTCTAGCAGTTTTGGAGTGGAGTCTTTTGGGTTTTCCACATATAGTATCATATCATCTGCGAAGAGTGATAGTTTGACTTCTTCTTTACCAATTTGGATGCCTTTAATTTCTTTTTGTTGTCTGATTGCGGAGGCTAGGACTTCTAGTACTATGTTTAATAGCAGTGGTGATAATGGACATCCCTGCCGTGTTCCTGACCTTAGCGGAAAAGCTTTCAGTTTTTCTCCATTGAGAATGATATTTGCGGTGGGTTTTTCATAGATGGCTTTGATAATATTGAGGTATGTGCCCTCTATCCCTACACTTTGAAGAGTTTTGATCAGGAAGGGATGCTGTACTTTGTCAAATGCTTTTTCAGCATCTACTGAGAGTATCATATGGTTCTTGTTCTTTCTTTTATTATGTGTTGTATCACATTGATTGATTTGCGGATGTTGAACCAACCCTGCAGCCCTGGAATAAATCCCACTTGATCGTGGTGAATAATCCTTTTAATGTACTGTTGAGTCCTATTGGCTAGTATTTTGGCGAGAATTTTTGCATCTGTGTTCATCAAGGATATTGGTCTGTAGTTCTCTTTTTTGGTGGGATCCTTGTCTGGTTTTGGGATCAAGGTGATGCTGGCCTCATAAAATGAGTTTGGAAGTTTTCCTTCCATTTCTATTTTTTGGAACAGTTTCAGGAGAATAGGAATTAGTTCTTCTTTAAATGTTTGGTAGAATTCCCCTGGGAAGCCGTCTGGCCCAGGGCTTTTGTTTGTTTGGAGATTTTTTTTTTTTTTTTTTTTTTTTGTTTGTTTGGAGATTTTTGATGACTGTTTCAATCTCCTTACTGGTTATGGGCCTGTTCAGGTTTTCTATTTCTTCCTGGTTCAGTTGTGGTAGTTTATATGTCTCTAGGAATGCATCCATTTCTTCCAGATTGTCCAATTTGTTGGCGTAGAGTTGCTCATAGTATGTTCTTATAATTGTCTGTATTTCTTTGGTGTTAGTTGTGATCTCTCCTCTTTCATTCATGATTTTATTGATTTGGGTCCTTTCTCTTTTCTTTTTGATGAGTCTGGCCAGGGGTTTATCAATCTTATTGATTCTTTCAAAGAACCAGCTCCTAGTTTCATTGATTTTTTCTATTGTTTTTTTGGTTTCTATTTCGTTGATTTCTGCTCTGATCTTTATGATTTCTCTTCTCCTGCTGGGTTTAGGGTTTCCTTCTTGTTCTTTCTCCAGCTCCTTTACGCGTAGGGTTAGGTTGTGTACTTGAGACCTTTCTTGTTTCTTGAGAAAGGCTTGTACCGCTATATATTTTCCTCTCAGGACTGCCTTTGCTGTGTCCCACAGATTTTGAACTGTTGTGTTTTCATTATCATTTGTTTCCATGAATTTTTTCAATTCTTCTTTAATTTCCTGGTTAACCCATTCATTCTTTAGAAGGATGCTGTCTAGTCTCCATGTATTTGGGTTCTTTCCAGCTTTCCTCTTGTGATTGAGTTCTAGCTTCAGAGCATTGTGCTAAAAGACCCTTTATTTCATACACATTGTTGGTTTATGAACATTGAGCTCATAACCAACAGCACTATAAGTCATGTATTTTTTCTGTAAGAAACATCACAGCCTTCTTCCACTTAGGGAAACTAGACAACACTTCAACACTATGCTTGGGGGACATTCAACACCAATGCAAAATATCTGGCATTAAATATATTATAAAAAATGATACCTGATTACTGTGTGAGAGCTATGAGTGTCAAGTGGCTCAGGTTTTTTGCTACTCTGCACATGTCCATGAATGACCATGAAAAGACCATGAGAATTGACTTGGGGGTTAAAAATAAATTTTAGTGAGTAGAAAAACTTCAAATATGGAATCATGAATAAGAGGATTAACTATGCCCCCATCTTGGATTGGAACGCCTCCAATAACAAGGTCATTGTTCTCTCTCTCTCTAGTATTACATTCCATTATGTCCCTATACTCCACTCCTGCTCAGATGCTCGATCTTTCTGAATTTACTTCCTATTTTCCTGCCTTTTCTTTCTTCATGCCACTCCCTATTTGTGGCCTCAATTACTAATTCTTCAGTTGCAAGCAACAGAAATTAGTGAGTACCGACTAAAGAAACACAACAGAGCATTAATGAGAAGAATGGCTCACAGACTAAAACTGAGAAATCAAGAACCAGGAAGTCTATGTGCCAGGGAAGCTGAGAGATCCAAGCAAAGGGAGCCCATGGACTTTCTAAGACACTATCTTCTGCATGACTCCACCCCAGCTAATTCCCTATTACTCCCCCATGCCTCCAATTTTCTAATTCTTAGGAGAGACAACCTAATTGGCCTATTTGAATAAATTACCCCCTACCCTCAAGGTGTCTCAATCCCAGTAGATAAAATAAGGTGGAATGATAATGGAGCTAAGCTGGCTCATTTGCTCAGGACAGTGTGGCAGAAATCTTCACCAGTGTAAGACTGAAATCAGGGCGGCTGAGATAAACACAATAATCGTTGAACTTTTTTTCTTCGTATCCGTAGTCTAGAATCCTACTTATCCTTCAATTTCCATCTGAATATAGTGCATCATACTCATATTCATATTCAGTCCTATTGTATAGCTATATGTAAAACTTTCTTACCATTCATTCACTTACATATTCAGCAAATATGCATTAAGTACCTACTGCATACAGAGATTGTCCTAAGCCTCCCTTGCTCTGGCCTTCTAGAGGGCAGGGACTATGGTCTATTCATCTTGAAACACTGGCAGAAACTAATAATGGGCCAAATGGATTCCACATGGAACAGCCCATATCCAAGCAGCTTGATTTTATTCAAGAATGAGTTGTTTTATAGGAGCTTGGTGTAGTTGACTTTCTAGTCAATATTATAACCAATTCTCTCTATAATTCACTGATGTTATATAATTTACCTTAGAGTGACCCAGGTAGAAGAATTAGATACAACACATTACATAGCAGAATAAAAATTTACATACACAACACACCTATTTTTAATGATTCCAGAAGAAAAATTCTCAGAGGCTTTCATAAAACATAGCACCAAAAGAGATTATAGAATTCTTTTCTCCAGTTCTGTTTTTTTTTTGTTTTGTTTTGTTTTGTTTTGTTTTTCCAGTTCTGTTAAGATCCATTCACTACTTCATCAAATAGCTTATCTATTTGTCAAGAATTAGCACAGTAGGGCCGCCTGGGTGGCTCAGTGGGTTAAGCCTCTGCCTTCGGCTCAGGTCATGATCTCAGGGTCCTGGGATTGAGTCCCATATCAGGCTCTCTGCTCGGCGGAGAGCCTGCTTCCTCCTCTCTCTCTGTCTGTCTCTTTGCTTACTTGTGATCTCTGTCAAATAAATAAATAAAATCTTAAAAAAAAAAAGAATTAGCACAGTAGTAATGGGGCAAAGTTATGAAAGAGTTAGAAACACACACACCTTTTTATCAGATTATACTCTGAAGAATAAATTAATATTTAATGAATTTTAATTTTTAACAGTAAATAATTGTAATAAAAAGAAGAAATAGACATTACCTAGCCTTTGAGTTTAGGAAATCACAAAACAAATCAGAACCCAGTGGATGAGAAGGTATGAAAATGCAAAACTCTAATGCAAAACTCTAGAGGCAGTATGTAGATTTGATTTAAGTAACCGTGATAGGAGTTGTCAAGTTCAGCCGACATCCCCAGGAAATAACATCTCCCAATACAATGGGGGGATATACAATACATCGTATATTGCCTGTACTATGAATTTCTTTATGGGCCAGAGGATCAAAATCTGGACTCATAACAAAGAATTTATATAGTTCTTGAGACTATTCAAAGCTCTTTTTGAAGATAAGATACAGTCTTTGTCCAGCAAGCCTGTGATGAAATGGGATGTGTTCTGGATGAGACAGCAAGTCCGTTTCTTAAACTCTCACTTCAGCAGGCCAGCTCAGCCTCTTTCATGACTAGCCATTCAGGGTACATTTTGGCTGATAGTCTTGACTGTCTGCATTCCTGAAATTTGTACTTTCCCAAATTGTTTGCAACTCAATCCCTACCAAAGGCTTGCTTAAAGCCTTTAATTTGCATGAAAGGGTCTAAAAGAAATGTTAAGAAATGTCTTCTTCCCTCATGTTCTCCAAGTGAAGTCCCTGTCATAAAGCAAAGTACCTGGACCACAATACCTAGGCTTCTTACAAAAATGTCTTTGTGGATTTGTACCACTCTCAAATTTTACAGACAACTGGCTCTCAAAAAAAAAAAAAAAAAATTATTTTAATCATGTTTTAAATTTATTTTTTTTTAAAGGTTTTATTTATTTATTTGACAGACAGAGATCACAAGTAGGCAGAGAGGCAGGCAGAGAGAGAGGAGGAAGCAGGCTCCCCACCAAGCAGAGAGCCCAATGCGGGGCTCGATCCCAGGACCCTGGGATCATGGCCTGAGCCGAAGGCAGAGGCTTCAACCCACTGAGCCACCCAGGTAAGACATTTTTATTTTTAATAAAATAAAACATCTTATTTTTATAAGACATTTATTTTTATAAAAACATTTATTTTTAATCACATGACTGCCTTCTTTCCTTCAATTTTTTTCTTGAATGTATTGTACTCAGTGTCCTTTATACAAACACCTACAGGATAAATTCTTCTGTCAGTGGAATTCAAAGACAAAGTTTGTCCCTGTAGAGTGAATTTGATGTTTTCTTGTCATCAGATAATAAAACATTATGCAACCCATTTCCCTTTTTGTCCCTTTTTTGTTCTAGAAAATCAAGGTCTGAATTGTGTCATTGAGTTTGTCTATTGTAAAGTCATTCCTTTCTGAGGGGTGAAGAGATTTGTACCCCATTTCACTCTCCCTTTATTGCTCTATAATATGCAGCGTTTAATTTTTTGAAGCTGTTTCAGACCTTCAGACACTTTTGTAATAGGTGGGAGATAAGCCTTAAACCAATGCAGATCTAATTTTTGATCCTTCCTCCATTAATTCAGACTCCTGTCAATATCCTAAATCAGGGGTAATATCTCCTTGAGTGCTTGTTCAAATGATATTCAGCAGTGGGAAAAGGGGGGAAAGTAATCTGTGTTTTACTTTCTCAAAGATGCAGCCAGTACGAACATTTGTCTGAGCATCAATAACAATTAGATCTTAATTGTAAGGATATGTTCCAAGTAACATTCCATTCCCGAAGGAGCAGGTTTGGGTAATTTGAGCCTCAGATTAATTTTGTCCTTTGCCGTGAAAGTCATGCTAATAGTGGGTACTAAGCAAGTTCAATGTGATGAGGTAGAGGTATAGATCCTGAACTTTCATCAAACCTTTGCAGTCCTCTTGGCTGATTAAAACCAGACCTATGGAAGGGGAACATTATGTGTTTACTGTTATATTATATTATATTATTATTGCATGTAATTATTTGTGTAGCCCATATTTATATGATAATAATTTAATGAATAAGGTTAGTCAGTTCTTGTAACTCTGATATGATTTCAAACCCTTTGGTAGCCTCTCTCTGCACTGAGAATAAAACCTGAACTCCCTATATAGCCTATAAGCCTGGCATGATTTAGCCCCTGCCTAGTCTCCAGGCTCATTTATTTCCAGTACCTTCTGACTCACTCTGTTCCATTTATACTCCAGTCCTTTCTGTTCCTTTAACTTCATATCTGCCATCACAGCATCTTATGTGCTTACTGTTCTCTATACCTTCCTGTCCTCCCATGTCTGGTTCTTCCAATCTCTGCTAAAACAATATTATATCTCCTCAGAAGATGCCCAATCATTGTCTATCACAACACTTTCCTATTTCCTTCCCAGAACTTGTCAGATATGCTCTTGTTCACTCTCTACTACATATATATGTCTACTACTAGTAGTAGTAGTATGTCTACTACTACTATAATAAGCTTCATGAAGGCAGTACTTTACACCTAGTGAGATCATTGCATGTAGCTAAGAGTTTTGTTCCTTTTCTTAGATTATTTTGTGGATTGATACAATTGGACCTCCCCAACTCTCAAATGATAGAACAATCCAAAATCTAAAAAGATAGCATATTGGAACCAGGACATCCCTTAGAAGTGATCTAGTCCTTCATTTCATTGAGAGCAGAATTTAGACATAGAGAAGTGAAGTAACTAACCCAAGGTTCATAATGGTAAGACTAGACTGGAACTCTAGTCCTGGTCTCTTATTACCTTTCAATAAATGCTCTATTTCTTTTCTGCCTGTCACCACTGGTCTTCCAATGAGTAAAACTTGGCCCTGTTAGGATGATTGAATTGTCTAGGTCTACCCAGACTTTTCTGGTTTTATCACCGAAAATATCATGTCCCAGGAACCCACTCTGTCCTAGACAAATTAAATGGCTGGTCACCCTAAACGGGCCAGTGTCTATGTTGTGATGTCATCCTGAGTGTTCATGTTGATAAATCTTCTCTCCTCCCAAGGTATGTGTTAGTACAGGTAATAAAGAATATGAGCGGTACATGCTCAGATCAACTAAGATGGATATTTCTTCAGAAGCTATCACTAGCTACTGATCATCAACTAAAAATCAACAAGCCCAATGTTAGTAGACAGGCCTTGAATTTAGAAACATTCCCCTTTTTATCAAGAACCTAGGACCCAACAGAACATTCTCTTGGAACAAATGTTCCAAGCCTCTGAGCCTCTGCTCAGGCTGCAGTAACAAAATACTATAGGCTCTGTAGTCTAAGCAACAGAAATTTATTTTCTGACAGTTTGGGAGCTGGAAGTCCAAGATCAGGGTGCCAGCATGGTCAGGTTCTGGTGAGGACTTTCATCGTGGCACAGTCCCCCTCTCTCCCCCCAGTTCTCCAGTGAAGAGCATGTTTGTGGAGTTGACTCATGATTTACAGGGCTTGAGTGGGTCTCTGGGAGAAAGTGTGAAACAGTTAATCCAAGCAGACCCCAAACTGCTGTTCAGACACTGGAAAGACCTCAGGGCAATGCCAACTGCAGAATACCAATTTACTTCTTAAGACTGTTTTGTCCAAAGGCAATAACTCAGCTGTTCTCAGGATCTCCAAACTGGAATGGTCTACCTGAGTACTTTTGGCTTATTTGGACTTCATTTTTAGCTTCTTCGGTAAAACAATACACTCATAATTATCCTGACACAGAATTTTTGTATCCAGATAAGTCAAAAATTTTTAAGATTAAGGAAATACACCCAAATTAGACCATTTTAATAATTTTCTATGCAATAGTCTGGAGAAAGAAATATGTCCAAAATATAGCTTGCTGACCTGCTTCCATCTATGGTATTAAATCCTTTCTAAAAACCACAGCTGTAAAGAACAACAACAACAAAAAATCTTTAACTATGATTTCAGCCAACTAACATGGTAGATTTGAAAACTCATAAAATTTTATCTTCAGTGCCATCAGTATCCTCCCCCAACCATACATCTCTTCAGAATCCCTTCTTTTATAAACACCTAATGTCATTGTCTCTTCCCTCACTATTCTCAAGAAAATTGCCTATATCTACCTATGAATTTGAATCACTGCTCTTCCCCCCCCCCCACCCCACCATAGGTATGTGTTTAAGTTTCACCTCTGATGAAATGGAAATGATATGGTTGCCTGGTAAATAATTTCAGAGACTAGGTGTTCATAGTGGGTGACCTGCTGGGAGTATCTTTGAGAACAGCAATGAGTATTGACTCTTATTGAAAATATTATACTGGTACCTTGTACAGGGCTTCCAGGGCCACTATAACAAGATACCACAAACCAGATTGCTTAAACAACACAAACTTATTTTCTCACATTTCTGGAAGCTGAAAGTCTGACACTAAAGTGTCAGCAGGTTTACTTCTCCTTGGCTTGCAAATGTCTGTCTTTGTGCTGTATTTTCACATGCTTTTTCCCCCTTGTATATGGGAATCATTGGTATCTCTTACTCTTCTTAAAGGAACGCCAGTTACATTGGATTAGGGCCCCACCCTTATTACCTCATTTAACTTTAATTACCTATTTAAGACCCTACCTCCAAATACTATTATATTGCAGATTAGGGATTTAATATATGAATTACTGGGAATTCACAAAAGGTAAAAAGAAGAGAATTACAGAAGGTAAAGATTCATGGGGTGCTTGGGTGGCTCAGTCAGTTGAGCATCTGCTCTTGATTTCAGCTCAGATCATGATCTCAGGGTTGTGAGATGGAGCTCTATGTCCATAGAACTCCATTTTCAGAGCAGAGTTGGCTTCTCTCCCTCTCCCCTTGCTTGCTCTCTCTCTCTCTCAAATAAGTAAATAAATCTAAAAAAGATAAAGATTCACAAAATACAAAGAAAAGAGAATCAAAGCATACAACTATGGAAAGTCATCAGTTCACAGAGGAAAATAGCAAGAAAGAATGAAAAAGATAGGGAACTACAAAACTAGAAAATGGTTTATAAGATGAAATTAGTAAGTTCTTATCCAAAAATAATTACTTTAAACGTAAGTGGATCAAATTTTTCAATCAAAAGGCATAAAAAGCATGTCTCAATTATATAATGCCTCTAAGAGACTAGCTTTAGCTTTACTAACACACAAGGCTCAAAGGGAATTGAAGAAAAAAAGTATTCCATGCAAGTGGAAACCAGAAGAGCAGTGGTAGCTATACCTATATCTAAGAGAACAGACTTTAAGCCAAATATGATAACAAGATATGATAATAATGACTTTCTTTTTGGAGTCAACTCATCAAGAAGATATAATAATCCTAAATATATATGCATTCATTATTGGAGTATCTAAATATATTAAATACTAACAGATCTGGTGGGAGAAATATACAAAAGTTAAAAAAAATAATAGGAGACTTTAATACCTCACTTTCAACAATGTGTAGATCATCCACGCAGAAAATTAACAAGGAAATTGTGATGCTTGAACCATACTTTAGTCTAAAAGAAGCTAAGATATATACAGAATATTCCATCCAACAGCAGCAGAATACACCTTTTTCTAAGTGCACTGGCAATATTCTCCAGGACAGATCACAAAACAAGTCTTAGCAAATTTAAGTTTGAAATCATACCAAATATCTTTTTAAACCAAAATAATATGGAACTAGAAATCAACAATAGGAGGAAAGCTGGAAAATTCACAAATATGTGGAAATTAAACAACACACTCCTAAGCAACCAATAGGTCAAAGAAGAAATCAAAAAATACCCTGAAACAAATGAAAATGAAAACACAACATATTGAATCCTATGAGATGCTCCTAAAACAGTTCTAACAATAAATGCTTGCATTGAGAAAAAAAGATCTCAAAAGAACAACCTAACTCAAAGACCTAGAAAAGGAACAAACTAACCACAACTAACAAAAGGAAGGAAATAACAAAGATCAGAGCAGAAATAAATGAAACACAGACCAGAAATAAAATAGCAAAGGTCAACTAAACCAAGAGCTGGTTTTTTAAAGATAAACAAAATTGAGAAATATTGAGAAATATTAGCTAGATTAAGAAAAAAAGAGGAAAGACTACAATAAATAAAGCCAAGAATGGAGGAAGAGACATCACAACTGATACCACAGAAATGTAAAGAATCATAAGAGACTACTATGAATAATTATACACACACAACTGGATCAACTGGAAGAAATGGATAAATTCCTAAAAACTACAACCTACCAACACTGAATCATGAAGAAATAGAAAGTCTGAACAGACCAATAATGAACAAAGAGACTGAATTGGTAATCAAAAACCTCCCAACAAAGAAGAGCTCAGGACCAGACAGTTTCACTAGTGAATTTTACCAAAAGTTTTTTAAAAAAAATTAATCCCAATCCTTCTTAAACTCTCAGAAAACTGAAGAGGAGAGAATACTCCCAAACCCATTTTATAAAAGCATTGTCATCCTGCTATTTAAACCAAACAAGGACACCACAAGAAAAGAAAATTATCAATAATTTGTTATTGATATATGTTATTGATATATGATATGTTATAATATAATATCAAGCCAATATTCCTTATGAACATATATTTGTATTTCCTATGGAACTGAAAAACTGTTCTCCAAAGCTAAATGGAAAAGGTACAGTTACACCTCATCCTCTCCAATACTTAGTATTGTCAATCCTTCAAATTTTAACCATTCTTAAGTGTGTGTAGTATGTCTCTTTGTGTTAGGAGGACAAAACCTTTTTCCAGAAGCCTTCTAGCAGACTTAATATATTGGTCGTGGCTTGGTCTCATGCCTATTACTTAGCTACAAGGGCTGCGTCTCATGTCCATGCCTTAGAAGGTGTGGCACTTTCAGCCTCTAGAGTAGGCGACAATTCTTCAGCAAAAATTAAGGGAAATGAAATGAGTGTTATGGACAACTCTCAGTGCTTCCCCAGCATCCCATGGTTCACTGGTTTAGATCTACTGCAAGCTGCTGAATGTAGTGATAAGGACTTGATAACTGAGTTATTTTAAAAGAGGATAAAAAGGCAAAGCAGACTCAAGTTTTGCGTTTGGGTTCTTAGAGACAGTTGGCATTGTTGGGAAAGGTGTGGAGCCAGATTTGGTTCACACACACTGTATTTGCTGAATCAGACTCCTTTGACCCACAGCCCTTTCAGTGGTTCCTGAGATGTTGAAGTACAGTTCAGTATTCCTGGGTCTTTCAAGAACTTTACAAGTTATCTGGAGGGAAAAAAAATCACCCTTACCCTGAGGAAATCAGAGTGAGTGGATCAGAATTGGTTGTCATCACATCATTAGTTCAAGTAAGAGACATAGCAAGAATCCATGTCCCTCCCCACTCCTTTGAATCTTGATGAACACTCTAGGTTTCTTTCCTATCAAGAGTGCCTTCTGAAAGCCCTGGTGTTTGAATGAAAACCTTAGGAATAGTCAGGGAGATACTCTTCCAACGGTCTCCAGTGAGTTCCCAAGTCTTAGGCATGTATTTGCAGAGAAAGACTATCTACCTTGCTAGTACATTTCAAGTCAATCATCTCTCCTCTTGGGTGTTTCAAGTGACAGTGACAATATAATGGTATAAAGCCTTTGTTACAGTCCATGTCACACATTAAAAATATGAGCATGATAGGAAATGATCTCTATTAACCAGAGTTTGATCTCCATTTTTATTTATGCAGATACAAAGGGCTATTTGGATTAGTAATTATGTTTTTGGCATTTCCTGGGGTTTCAAATTACTTACTGAAAACAGCCTGCTGAATTCAAATACTGGATTCTAAATTTCTTACTCATCTATAAGCCATTGCTCAACAAAGATAATGGAAATGCTGCACCAGTAAGTAACAACTTGGAATGGAAAGTAGATCATTGGAATTCAGAGTGGATTTTAGGATTTTGGTGACAACTTCTTACAAAAACTTTAGTGGACTTACCATGTAACTGAGACAGATTTGGAAGTTTCCGTTTGTTTTTGTTTTCTTTTTCAGTTATGTTATTATGGAGTTGTTTGTTTCCATGGAAAATCTAGCATTTTTTTCAAGTCTGGCCAAGGATATGTCTGTGTTAATGTAATTTACCACCATGTGCTTCAGTTCAGTTTTCAAATTTCATTATGCCTACTACAATGTATAGCTGTGGGTACATGTGTGTGCAGAGAAAGAGAGAGACTGTTTCAAAATTGCCTCAAGGAGATACTCAATATCCAGTCGGTAGTAGTCTATGAGAGCCAATTTCTTAATAGGGAAAGAGATAATTATGAGCATGAACACAGTACTTTTGGGATTCCATCTCCCAGATTCCCTGGAGAACATATGTTCTCAGAGCCCAGAGGGAGATTTCTGCCACCCCCACTCAGCATGCCCTCTGCATAACAGGCTGACTCTGAGATAAGGGAGAGAATCATTCTTCAAACAACCCTTTCCCTATCTTCCACTAATGATAATGGCAAGTTGGATGCATTGCTGTCCTACTTTAAAAATCTACTCATGGGGCACCTGGGTGGCTCAGTGGGTTAAACCTCTGCCTTCGGCTCAGGTCATGATCTCGGGGTCCTGGGATCGAGCCCCGCATCGGGCTCTCTGCTCACCAGGGAGCCTGCTTCCCCCTCTCTCTCTCTGCCTGCCTCTCTGCCTACTTGTAATCTCTCTCTGTCAAATAAATAAATAAAATCTTAAAAAAAAAATCTACTCGTGTGTGTGTGTGTATGTGTGGGGGGGGGGGGACTATCTTCTACTCAAAAACAGAAAAAAGGCATAAGGCATAATGCTCTTTTCCTCCCATTACAACTGGCTTTATGTTCCTAGGTCAAGAGGCAGGAGTCTTATTAACCAAGGGTCTGCTCCATGCACGTATTAACCTTGTTGCATTTTTATCTTTATCCCTTCCTCTCTTTCCCCTTTCCCAGTGTTCTGATCACACACTCCCTGACTTCATGGCTCTCCCTCCCCTCCTCCATCACTAATGCCTGGGAGGGGGTCTGATTAGTACCAGTTCCCATTGTACAGCTGTCTCGGAGCAATGATACTCCACATTTTCCCACACAACACACGTGATGGATGCCACTCACACATCGGACCCACCTGCTGAGGATGGAAAAGGGTATGTATAATTCCCAGCCCCCAGCCAGTGATAACTCCGCCCTTTTCTTTCATAAGCATAGACGAAAATCTAAATGCAGGTGACTGAGAGAAAGCTACTGCAGGGATAATATTGAATCTGCTTGAATGTACAAAGAGAAGAAATTTGCATGTTGCATTACTTTAAATGTAATTAGCGATAAATTACTTCTATCACATTTTACCACTGTAACTCTTAATACTGGCTTTCCTTTCCAGATTGTTTCTCCATCCTTCCCATTCTACTTTGTGCCCTGGGAGGATCTTTTTGACCTGCTTCACCTCTGTTTCTTTATCTTCTAGCCAGTGGAGATAATATCAGTATCCTGCCTGGAGAAAAGGGAAGTTATTGCATTTGTTCTCTTCTCCTTCTCTGCTGGTCATGGACCCTCTTCCAAAGGCTACTTGACTCCTGGCAGGGAGACTTCTTCCATACTGGCAACCTTCGCTGTAGCTACATCTCTCTCCAGTGTCCAGAAATGGTTCTTTCCTCCATTCCCCCAGGGCTAAAGGAAGAGGGGACTTGGAGACCTCCTTGTTATTAACCCAGGGGTACTTAACCAGGGGTACAACACTTACTGGTTCCTCCTAACTTCGTTCATACATTTGTAAAACAGTTGAGTGTTCTACTGCGTCCTCTCTTCCCTGCAGGACCCTAATTTTACAGTTGAGAACCAATTGCTTAGATTAACACCCCTCCCGTGAGTTCTGATTTTTAATAGAACATTGTTCTTGGTAATGCATGAAGATCGAAAACCCCTGATGTATACAAGGAATCTCTCTCAAGTGGTGGATTTGGATTCTGGCAACTGAGAGTTAAATTATTTGAGTACGAGATATCTATTCCTCATTAGTACTGCCTGCATGGCCTTTATCTTTCTGAAGTCCTAGGGCACAACTTTCTTTCCAGGCTTTTTCTCTTTACCAGATACTCTCTTTTGATCTATATTTTAAGGATCAAATTTATGGCCAAGAATCCATAAAGCCTTTCTTGACCCATGTTTTCCCTCCTTAAATATCCCAGAGCTTAAAGCAATCCCCCAGGGAACACACACACACACACACACACACACACACACACACACACATACACCCATTATGACAACTGTAATTTTCATACTCTAAATATTAATTCTCACTATTCACCAGACCTCAGGCAGTGATGTTATTCATGATCTGAGTTTGTCTCTTGTATGAACTGGCATTATAGTAAATAATTTAAAAGCACGTCATTGACTTCAGAGTCAGAGGAGTTGGGTTGGAGGCTTAGATCTTCCACTAGCCCACGGTATGTGCATGTGTTGTCTAACTTTGCTATACTTCTGCTTTCTAAAAGGAGAAATGTATAATAATATTCTCATACAATTGTGAGAGATATTGGGATATTTGTCATGTTTTTAAGATTTGTGCTTGTTGCATAGTCAATGCTAAGTAAGTATTAGCTGAAACAAGCACATAAGGAACAGGTTGAGTTGTTTCCATTGAGCTCCTTGAAGGTGACAGCCTGTCCTCACATCTTTGTGTTCTCCTCAATTAGATTTCCAATATATCCTATGGACGGATAGATGATGGATGATAGATGGGGGTCAATGAGACCAGCTTCAAATAAAAATTTATTCAGGCTACTTAGACCTTCCTTGGTAGAAACCATGTTTTAAAAGTTTCCAACCAGTCCTTTGGGTCCCTGGATGTGCTTTTTCTTTCTGCTTAATTCACTCAAATCATAGATGCACACTCTTGCATTTAAAGGTTGTCTTTTCATTATTATTTTAGCAAGGAATCTAAATTCCCTTCTCCATGTTTTGCCATCCTCGTTCCAGCTTCTTGGAAGCTTCATACAGGTATTTATCTCCTTTGAGGATTATTTTCACATTGCTTTAAAAGCAAAGGGCGCAGTTCCTGCCAAAGCTAACTGCAGAGGATAGAGGAGATCATTAGTTGACTAAATATTTCCACAACAAAAGTTGGGAAATTTCACCCCAAGGGTATTGGTATTTCCAGCCATTCTCTATGGATCAACAATTAGACCAAGTTCATCTATCAATTATGAAACAGCCCAGAAAGAATTTGGACTTTTATTTTTGCCAAGCAGCAAAACAAACTGAAAAGTATGGAAAATACCACACAAATGCCCAAATTAATTTATTTCTGTGTCTGTTACTGTTTTCCCTCTTAACCAGTCAGAAGTTACTGAATCCAAGTCAATATTTCTTTTACCACCTACTATGTGATAGGCAGTCTGAATACCTACTAAAAGAACTCTTTTGAAATGAAGTCTAGTTTAATTAAAACCATCCCTATGATGCATCTGCATTATTTGGAAAAAGTAGATTCTTTCCTTTTTGGCCAGAATGGTCTCATCTGTGATTGAATTCATCAGCTATAATGGCTTCAGGTTCTCCAAAGATGGTAGAGTGGACTGTCCACAGATTCTGGAGTCACTTTTCATCCTGGCTACAGTTACCAGCTCTGTGGCTGAGAAAGTTATTTTGTCTGTGTGATCCTCTTTCCTCCACTGAAAAATGAGTGTAATGGGATTTACCTCACTATGCAGAGCTGAAGGATAAATGCAATAGGGCAAGCAAATATCAGTTTCCCTCATCACTTTATACTCATGCATTTTACATATCATCTAGGACACGCTGGAACAAATGCAAGCCCTACATAACTTGGTTTTTGCTTCTTTATTTAATGACCACAGAGCAGAAATTTGACCTGACTTATTTTGTGTATCTTCTGTTTCCTTGAAAGAAATAACTTGGGTTTTGATATGAGATTATTGAAACTTATCTTTTGACTACAGGAGGGAAGTCCTTGTCTTGACTCCTACATTCACATCTATTTCAGTTTAGTAGATTAGTGAAAATTCAGATAATAGCCAATGTAAACCTTTAGTGCTAAGGTTCTAAATAAATTGAGTTCTGAAGCTTTATGTCTTTTTCTTCCACTTAAGTGGGAACTCTAACTGCCTGTTCTGGAGAAATCTCCTTTTAGGAAGGCAAGGCCTATTGGTGGGCACCATGGTGCTAGCTATGAAGCCAAATTAGGATAATTTAAGTAACAAAAATCCCCTAGATTGGATATTGAATAGCTCACAACATTGACAGCCTAGAGAACTAAGGTCAGAAATTGGGGGGTTAGGGGGAGACAAACAAGGGAGGTTGGGTGCCATTAAGATCCTGTGGCAGAAACAGTCTTTGTGGACTGATGCCACCAACCTTGACACTTTTGAGAAGACAAGTTCTAGCAGAGCTAGCATAATTAATCTCTGTTTACTCCTGTATAGTTGGGCTACATTCTTGAGATTCATATCCTAGTTATGAGCCTCTGATCATCCAGTGTAGGTCACATGATGGCAACCCACTCACCGTGGAGCTGGGGAAAGACAGAGATCTGTGATGCAAAGGGAGAGAAGAGGGGCCTTGATTTCAAGCTACCATGATTCTTTAAAAATACGTAGGTAGTTAACAATACTGTGGTGTATAACTGAAAATTGCTAGAAGAGTAGATATTAAAAGTTTCCATTACAACACAAACATTTCTAACTATGTGAGATGATGGATGTTAACCAAATGTATAGTGGTAATCATTTTGCAACATATACATCTACAAAATCATTTTGCTGTACACTTTGCTAATACACTGTTATGTCAATTATAGCTCATACTCTCATGAACCCACATAGGGATATGTTCTTTGCAAGGCTATGCTGCATTTGGACAGACAAACTTTCTAGGATGATCTGGCTGTGCACCCTGTATTTAACTGAGTCTGGCCTCCAAATTTTGTCACGCTCAGTGGTGAAATTTCTCTGAAGCCCAGTAAGTTTACCAGTGAGCACATCCATGCAGTGAGACATCCATGACGGAGACACTGTTGTTGACTTATGCTCAAACATGAAAACTGGAATATGAGTTGCTGAGGTATTTGAAGACATCATGTTAAAAGCTTCTTGTTTGATTTTCAGTGCTGAACAATGTTTGTTCCCTTCATTTCAGGCCACAGATTAGTTTTGCCAGAGTAAGAGAGGTAGCTAAAAGGCAAAATAGCAGCCAAATGAAAAGTACTTTGATGAAAGTGCATTGCGGTAGATAAAAGCATTTATTATGTTTGGAATCAGTTAGGCCTGGGTTGGAATCCAGCCCTCCAACTCTTTTCAGGATGACTAGTCTTGGTATGGTGAGCCTTGTCTGTAAAATACGGATAACAGTGTCCCCTAGAAATGGATGGTTGTGAGCATGAAAGATGATCTATTTAAAGCACTCAGCCGGGGCACCTGGGTGGCTCAGTCGTTAAGCGGCTGCCTTCGGCTCAGGTCATGATCCCACGGTCCTGGGATTGAGTTCCGCATCTGGTTCCTTGCTCAACGGGAAGCCTGCTTCTCCCTCTCCCACTCCCCCTGCTCGTGTTCCCTCTCTTGCTGTGTCTCTCTCTGTCAAATAAATAAATAAAATCTTCAAAAAATAAAAATAATAATTAAAAAAAGCACTCAGCCACACTAGCGCCCAGCCAGCACTAGATCCTGCCTGCCCCAATTCTTCCTCACTCACAGAAGAAAATATAGAAGTTAGCTTGGCTCCTTAACTATAAAGCATGAGATTACTAGAAGCAGTTGAGTAAAATTCAAAGGTTAGATGCCACCAGTGAAATAAAATATCAATGTGCAAGAGAAAGGGCATGGAGCTCAAGCAAAGAGAAGACAGAGTTGCGGTATCGGCATAATTCCTGTGTCGGGGGAAAGCCATTTGGCACTGGGGTCACTTGTGAAAGAGAGAGGAATCTGCAAAATAAGAGAAGTAATTTTTACAATGCACATGCTGTGTACCAAGCTGGGTCCCTTCCACACCCAGCTCCTGCATGGGGCACTCCATCCCACTGTTTGGTTAGTGAAACTGAAGCACAGAAAGGCAGTGGGTAGATTCCTTCTGACCTCAGTTCCACTGCTTTCCAGGTCAAATGGTAGAAAATGACTTCCTTCATCAGCCCGAGTTTATGTCTTTTCCACTAAAGAAAGCAACCAGCAAATTTGAGCCATTTCAAATTGGAGTTTGGGTCAAGTGTTAGCTGTGATCTAGTCAATAATGAGGGAGGCAGGCAGGGAGAGAATGGTGTCTCTGTGAATAAACAGAAAGTTTCCACTGTAACCACATACATGGCAAGGGTGAGGGGAGTGATGGGGGGGAGGGTGGCAGGAACACTGCATCGGCAAATCCAGGAGGCAACATTCACGTTTCAGTGCTGTTAAAAAAAAAAAAAAAATGGATTTAAAGATAGAGATACAGCAATAAGATAATTTCATACCCTGTCAATGTTACCCTTACACATTAACTGGCTCACCCAAGTATTATTTAATCTAAGATAGGAATGGGCAAACTATCACCCAGGGCCACATGTTTTTGTAAATAAAGTTTTATTGGAACAACCACATCCATTTGCTTATGTATAATCTAAAGTTGTTTCTATGCTTTAATCTCAGAATTGAGTAGCTTCACCAGAAACCATATGACCTGGAAAGCCAAAAATATTTAGTGTCTGCCCTTTGGAAAGTTTGCTGGCTCCCTGGCCTGGGGTAATGTACTTAGGTTTGAATTTGCTATTTACTATTTGATTAGACCCCAGATATTCCAAAGTTACCTATCGAATGGTTGATTTCTAAAAGTTAGAAAGCATAACCAGAAGGCTATAGCTTTATTGCTCTGTAAGATATTAACCTGTTTAGAACATACCAACAAATTCATTTCAGTATTCCCCTTGACCTACTGACTATATAAATTCCCTTCCTTAAATTCTCCTTTGAGGGGTGCCTGGGTGGCTCAGTGGGTTAAAGCCTTGACCGTCGGCTTAGGTCATGATCTAAGGGTCCTGGGATCGAGTCCCGCATTGGGCTCTCTACTCGGCAGGAAGCCTGTTTCCTCCTCTCTCTCTCTCTGCCTGCCTCTCTGCCTACTTGTGATCTCTGTCTGTCAAATAAATAAATAAAATCTTTAAAAAAAAAATTCTCCTTTGAACCAGATTTGCCATCTTAAGGATCCCCTCACTAATATTAAGTTGAATAGATGTTTGATCCATGTTCATTCTATTTTGCATGAGTCATGTTTTTAACTTGTGGGAAGTTATAATTTGGCAACTCCAAGGGACCCTTCAAATACAACATGAAGGGAGAGGGTGCTAAGTCTAAAGACAGGGATGGTCGTACTGGAGAGCCAGTACCTCATTTAATCCACACAATAACCCTGTAAGGTATGTTAACCTACAAAAATGGGGAAACTAAGGTAATAGCAAGACCCATCTCACCAGGTATTTTTTGGTGGTAAAAACGATAGTGCAAGTCAAGTATTTAGCACAATACTTACTGCTTAATATTTATTCATCAAATTCTTATAATAATAACTATTATTATTAATGGCATTATCCTGTATATAACCTGTTTCTTCAGGTGAAAGTAACAGACATTTGACTCCTATTAGCATGAGCAAACAAAATTTATAAAGGAAGTTATTAGAGGAAGTACCTTGCTTCATAGAACAAAAGGAAGGTGCCTCTTCTCCACCTTGGCTAAGGCTCAGAGGTGAGAGAGCCAGCCATGCCTTAGAGATACAAGTGATTTGGTTCCACAGAACTGTAAACCCTGATCTAGTATGGAATTGGCTTCATTTCTTCTACCCTGTAAACTGAAGCAGAGATTATAACTTCCTTACCTTTGGATCCCCATGTTGCTCAGCACAGTGCCTGCCACCTAGTACATGTTCAATAAAAATGTATTGAGTTAAATTACCAGCCTGTTGTTGGGTTGATAAGTACATATGGCTGGCAAAAAAAAAAAAAAAAAAAGTCAAGATCTATAGAAATAGCAAATATATCTGATTTTGGTGGTACAGATGGAGGCCAGGTTGGGATGAGGACTTTGAGTGGTAGCCTGAGGCTACTTTTCCTCTTCACAACTCTAAAATGAGATAAAGCTAACATTCCCAACACAGCTTGAGTGTCCTGACATCACTGTTGTGTTCTCTTTCTGTTGTCGGAATCTTTCTCTGCTTTGGGGGAAGTGGAGAGATAAGACCTATTCCCCTTAACCCCTAGGGGCACGAGATTGGCCACCTTTATTACATTATGGAGCTGTCTGCCTCAATTGCACTGACAAGACCTGCCAGGCCTGTGCACACATCCCGATCCTTCTAATCCCTTCAGTTCCATCACCTGGACGTTTTATTTGAAATTGATTTTTAAATGTCTGAGTAATTGAGGTTTATGTGTAGTTGCCTCTCTGCAACAGAGGTAAGCTGAGGCTGCTTATGGCCTCATTAAATGCTGATTAAATGTGATTGCATTACTGGAGCCCCCGATTGGTGCCATTCCTCAGGGCGCCTATCAGAGAACAGATTCCGCACTTGGCAGATCTGAGTCTGGAGAGCAGAAACTGTACAGAGCCGGGCGTTGCATGCCCTGTTCATTTTCCACAGATGACCAGCTCCCATAGGAGGGCTATTTTCCAGGCTTCTCATCTGTGGTATGCATACAAGCCTTCAGGCTCTGGTAAAGGCAAAAGATCCACTTTTTCCCCAAAGACATGAGACTCTCACGGGAGTCAATCTAATGACCCAGAGTTTTGAGGGGGGAAGTGTATTGTCTTTTGGCACAGATCTACTGACCTGGACAGTTCTAGAACCTCTCTTTTTGTTTTTCTCCCCCTGCCAGTGTCCCACTCATACCCTGCGCGTATGGCCCCAGACTTGTTCTATACCAGACAAATTGGTCTTCAGATTTGGCACAAAAGGGAAATAAGAGGGCCTTCAGGGAACAAAAAAGACCACTAGGAATGGTTGTGATCTTAAAGACATTCTCTGTCCTCCTAGCTCTTGATAAAAGCTTTGCCACTGCCCATTGCCAGAGGCACGCAGTTTTGAAGTGGGAAGTGATGGGGCAGACAAGTTTTGATGTTGAAGTCAGGAAGTCCAGGGTTTGAATCTTACCTCAACTCACTGAAACTTGGGTAGCCATGGGTAAAATCCAGAGTCTCTGGCTCGGTTCCTTCATCAATGAAATGGGTATATCAGAGCCTCCTGCACAGGGTAAGGCTGTGAATACATCATGAAATAAGACATGTAAAAGACTGGGCATAAACAAAGAATTCAGTCAGTATGAGTTATTCTTCCCTAAAGGGATTGTAAAGCTCATCTAAAAAACAAAGAAACAAAAGCAAATTTAAAAGAAACCACACCTGACCGCCCCCCCCCCCCTTTGTCTTGGATTCTCCATTATGGATCATGAGCTCTGGGTTGCATAAAAAGGCATCAGCAATGTTTTGGAGGAAAAAGAAGGAAGGTCAAAAGGCAGAGTTCTGAGACCTCCAACCTCTCCTGGAACATACACTATCAGGAGCAGCTCATTCTTTGTCTATGTTATGCATTGGGGTTCTATGTAATATTTCTACTGAAAACTTTACACAACCTTAAAAAGAAAAATTAACTACTATTACTGTATTAGAAAATTCATGGCATTCACAAGGTGAAGTAAGAAATCCCTGTTTCCCATCACACTGCAATGTCTTCTTAGCACACCAGGTGGCAGAATCTCCTTGGCGTGTCTGTGAAGAAATTTCACAACCTGTCTGGACTAGTGCATCACTAAAGCTTTTGCAGTAGAGAACAGAATGCACAGATTCAGTTAAAGGCTAAGCCTCTAGGATTTGGAATTCTCTCTCTCTTTTTTTTTTTTTTTAAAGATTTATTTATTTGACATAGAGATTACAAGTAGGCAGAGAGAGAGAGAGAGGAGGAAGCAGGCTCCCCGCTAAGCAGAGAGCCCGATGCGGAGCTCGATCCCAGGACTCTGGGATCATGACCTGAGCTGAAGGCAGAGGCTTTAACCCGCTGAGCCACCCAGGCGCCCCTGGAATTCTCTCTCTTTTTAAGTCAAACCCAGAGCAGCTGAGCTCTGTACTTGGTCTTCCCAGAGTTGTTCCTAACATATCATCTGTCTCTATTCCAGCACCTTGCACTGAGTGGAACATTGTGTAGGAATTCAACAAGTGTTGGTCAACAGAAGGGTCTCCATTCCAAGTAGGTCAGACCTCAGTTCTCATAGTTTGTGCTGGTTTGCCCTGAAAGGCCCCGGGAATGTATGCTTTGTACTGAACATGTGTCAACAAAACAAACTAACAGAGAAGCTTCGGGAGAGGGATATGGCAAGGAGGATCTCACCAGGGAGGCAACGATTGAGATGGGCCCTTCCAGAGTTAGGACTTGGAAGAGAAGAGAAAAAGCAAGTGATTCTTGGCAGGATCCAGAGTCAGAGCAGAGTGAAAGGCAAGGCTGAGCAGAGTATGTGGATAAGAAAAAAATGTGAGATTCAAAAGAAATGGGAAAATGTGTTTCCCTAGGTGATACTTAGAAAATGTTGGGTCCCTGGGGTGCCTGAGTGGCTCCATCAGTTAGGTGTCTGACTCGTGGTTTTGGCTCACGTCGTGATCTCAGGGTGGTGAGAGGGAGCCCCACCATAGGCTCCTGTCTCAGCAGGAGTCTGCTTCTCTCCCTCTGTCCTTCCTCTCACTCTCTCTAAAATAAATAAATAAATCTTTTTGAAAAAGAAATTTTAAGAAAATGTTGGGTCCCTGTCTTCATTTTTGATCAGAGAATTCAGCCGCTGTTAAGCAGTGCAAACAGAGATCTTCTTCCAAAGTATTTAGCCAGGAATCTGTGTCCCTTTCCAAAAAGGAGAAGAGATAAGTAGGGCAAAAGGTTAGGCCACCATTTATTGGACATTAGTATGTGGCAGGCACTTTACTAGACACTTAAAGTGGGCTCATTTAATACAAAGAGCGACCCTATTCGTACATTCATTTATTCATTCAACATAAATGTATTCAGTGTTAAACATGTTCTGGGCTTTGTATAAAAGCTCAGAATTTTGATATAGCAGTGTATAAAACACCTCACTTCCCCCTCCTTGTGGAACTTACATTTGTAGGGGTGAGAAGAACAATAAAATAATCAACTGACATTTGGTAAGCATGTAGAAATATTGGGTCTGTTTCTGGGTATACCCAGAAATAGGTATCTTCAAATGCTATACTTTTAACCCCAAGGCCCTTCTCATGCTCTTGGCATCACTGGGAAATCTCTGTTCTTTTCCCTTGACGCACTTTGATTCTTTGAAACAAAGGAACCAGCTAAGGTCCTCTGAATACCTCTGAGAAACATACAAGGCCCCATGCCTGCCCTTGGGATGATTTTGAGTTCTGCGGAGACTTTTTATTTTGGGAGTCTTGAACACTACATACTCCCTCCCCAGATGAAATCACATCATTGCTTTTAACCATCTCAGCTCAGTTGCAGGTATGAATTTATTGACTGCGGCTTCCAAGCCTCCACAGTGTCACTGTGACTTCATACTCTGATTTTACAGTTTTCCTGGTTTAGTCACTTATTGGAGCCTTTGGGTATTCTTTCCCTCCCTACTTCTTCTTAAAGAAACATGCTCATAGCCCAGAGCAAAAGTAAATACATTAGAGTTCACATCTACACAATTAGGGACAAAGGGGTTCCCCTCTGCAGGCTCTGTCCTGGAAGTTGACTTCCCAGTCAAGCATCTTTAATAAAGGTTCTTTAATGAAAGTCTCATATTTGAGACCAAGGCAGGATTTCCTGTGAAAGTGAAGAGCCTTCAACTACAAAATATTATAAGCGGCATACAGTGTTTCTCAAAATGATTTCAGAGCATTTATGTATTATTTATGTATGCATCTCTCTTCCTCTCTCAATATAAGCAACTCTCACTGAACTAAAACAATTTGGGGGATCCAGGTGGTAGATCCAATGTGTATACGTGCGTGTGTGTGTGTGTGTGTTGTGTGTTGTGTGTGCTAGGGGGAGCAGGAGGAGATTTGCATTCCCTTCATTTGTTATTTTTATTTCTTCACGGAAATATGGCATATACATTAAATACACATTTCTCCCTTCTAGAAGAAAAATCTTTAAAATAAACAAGAGAGAAAATTCCCCCCTCTCCTTAGCACTTCTGTTTAAGGGAGAAAATTCAGAAGATAAGTGCTAAGACATGCAATAGTTTTAGAAAAAGCACATTATGTTAGACCCAACATAGAACATTCAAAAGTCATTGTGTCTGTCTTCAGAGACTGACCTACCTATAAAAAGCATACCCACAAATTCCATAGAAAATATCAAGGAAGAGCCTTGGGTGAAGAAAACGAGGGCAAAGGGAATGTGAACAGGATCAGCAGTACATACACTTCTCAGTATGCCTGTAAGTGCTCCCAAAGATGACACAAACCTATTAAAACTGTCCCCCTTGGGCACCTGGGTGGCTCAGTGTGTTAAAACCTCTGCCTTCGGCTCAGGTCATGATCCCAGGGTCCTGGGATCGAGCCCCGCATCGGGCTCTCTGCTCAGCAGGGAGACTGCTTCCTCCTCTCTCTCTCTCTGCCTGCCCCTCTGCCTGCTTGTGATCTCTATCTGTCAAATAAATAAATAAACTCTTTAAAAAAAAAAACTGTCCCCCTTTAGGAACCCCCACTTAACCTCCTTAGAGTAACCAAAGTTGCCAACATTGTCACCTTCAATAAATCTCAACCACAGATGAAATAAAAGCCCAACTCCTCCTCTCAACATTCAGAACTTCCAAGGTCAAGACCCTACCTCCTTTCCTCCTTTCTGAACTCATGAAATCCACCCCCTCTCGGTCATAGAAGCCGGTTTCTGCCACCCCAAGGATTTTTACTGTCTTCCAGTTTCTCTGTATCTTTCCCCTGTATATTTACAGTGATGGGTCTAAAAATGAGATTAGCTAAGTACAAAAGGAAGACAGAAAAGAGAAGGGAGCCTGGGATAAACCCCAGGGGCACTCCAGTATTTAGAGTGCAAACATCGTATAAGAAGGCAGAGAGGAAGGCAGAAAGAGCTATTCTTGAGATGGGAAGAACTGTAGGAGAGTATGGATCTCAGAAACCAAGAGAAGAGAGGGTTTTAAGAAGCAAAAAGTGTTTAACTGCCAAGTGACCCTGAGAGTGAAGTGAAGAAGGAGACACACCTATGGGTTGTGTTAATAAGGACATCATGGAGTTATCTTCATGGGATGTAAGAGCAGGAAACCCAGCTGAGGGTGTTCAAGGGAGAAGGGCAGATGAGGGAATGGAGTTCTCACAGGAATTACACTCTAGAGGGCATTTTCCAAGATAGCTTAACCTAATCTTTAGCAAGTCCATGACATAGGGAGGAAAAAAAAATAATTATATATATATATATATATATTCCAGACTGAATTCCATTTAAGGCTAAATCATGTAAGAGAGAAAATCAGTTCCAACATAGAGACCTTATTTGGATTGTTATTCAACTAAATCAACAAGAAAAGACAGTTTGGGTACAATTGAGAAAATGTCAATCTAAACTAGGTATCAGATGATGTTAAGGAATATTTGTGAATTGTGTTACGTGTGATGACGTTATCATGGTTATGTAATAAAATGCACTTATTTTTAAGGAATGCCCTGAGATAGATAGAAGTGAAATGTCATAAGGTTTGATATATGCTCTAAAATGTTGAAACAAAAAATAAAAAGAGTGATGAAGGAAATATGACCGAAGCTAATAATTTTTACATTTGTATGGTGAGTACATGGGGGCTCATTATGAAGTTCTACTTTTATGTATCCTTGAAATTTGTCATAATAAATGTCACAAAATAGTTGTACTGTGAGGGAGAACAGAGAAATAGGACAGTAGCTAGAGAAGAATGTAGGTCGAGGGAAATTTGAATTTTTTTCTTTAAGATTTTTTTTAAAGAACAGTTTTAGGTTCATTAGAAAATTGAAAGTAAAGAGATTTCCCATGTACTTCTTTTTTTTTTTTAAAGATTTTATTTATTTATTTGACAGACAGAGATCACAAGTAGGCAGAGAGGCAGGCAGAGAGAGAGGAGGAAACAGGCTTCCCGCAGAGCAGAGAGCCTGATGCGGGGCTCGATCCCAGTACCCTGGGATCATGACCTGAGCCGAAGGCAGAGGCTTTAACCCACTGAGCCACCCAGGCTCCCCTCCCATGTACTTCTTGCACTGACAAATGCATAGTTTCCCCCGTTATCATTTTCCCCCACCAGAATTACAACATTTGTTACAACTGATGAGCATACATTGATACAATGTAATTACCCAAAGTTCAAAGTTTACCTTAGGGGTCACTTTTGGTACTGTACATTCTATAGATTTGGACAAGTGTATAATGAGATGTATCCATCACTATGATATCAGAGAGAGTATTTTTGCTGCCCTAAAAATATGTATTCTGCTTATTCATCCCTCTACTCTCCACCCAACCTGTGGCAACCACTGATCATTTTACTTTCTCTACCCTTTTGCCTTTCTGGAATGTCTTACAGTTGGAATGATACTGTATATAGCATTTTCAGATTTTTTTCACTTAATAATATATTTTAAAGATTCCTCCATGCCTTTGCATGGTTTGATAGCTCATTTCTTTTTAGCATGGAAAAATATTTTGTCACGTGGATATGCCAGCTCCTCTCTTCACCTACAGAAGGAAATCTTGATTGTTTTTACTTTTTGTCCATTATAACTAAAGCTACTATAAGCATCTATGTGCAAGCTTTTATGTGGACACGAATTTCCAACTTCTTTGGTAAATACAAAGGAGTGCAATTGCTGGATCATTCTATAAAAGTCTGGGTAGTTTTGTAAGAAATCACACCCTGTCTTTCAAAGTGTCGGTAACATGTTGCATTTCCACCACGAATGTGATTGCACACTGCTTCATTGACTTCTGGTATTGCCAGTGTTTGGATTTTGGTCCTGCTGATAGCTGTGCAGGAATATCTCACTGTCATTTTGATTTTCATTTCCCTGATGACACATAATGTAGACATCTTTTGATATATTTATTTGCCATTTGTAGATCTTCTCTGATGAGGTTTCTCTGAAGCTCTTTTGCCCATATTTTAATCAAGTTGTTTGTTTTCTGATTGTTGAGTTTTAAGACATCTTTATATACTTTATTTTTTTTTAATTCGTTTATTTGTTTATTTACAGCATAACAGTGTTCATTGTTTTGGCATCACACCCAGTGCTCCATGCAGTACGTGCCCTCCCTATTACCCACCACCTGGTTCCTCAACCTCCCACACCCCACCCCCGCCCCGCACCCCTTTAAAACCCTCTGGTTGTTTTTCAGAGTCCAAAGTCTCTCATGGTTCATCTTCCCTTCCAGTTTCCCTCAACTCCCTCTCCTCTCCATCTCCCCATGTCCTCCATGTTATTTGTTATGCTCCACAAATAAGTGAGACCATATGATACTTGACTCTCTCTGCTTGACTTATTTCACTCAGCATAATTTCTTCCAGTCCCGTCCATGTTTTTACAAAAGTTGGGTATTCATCCTTTCTGATGGAGGCATAATACTCCATTGTGTATATGGACCACATCTTCCTTATCCATTCATCCGTTGAAGGGCATCTTGGTTCTTTCCACAGTTTGGCGACCGTAGCCATTGCTGCAATAAACATTGGGGTACAGATGGCCCTTCTTTTCACTACATCTGTATCTTTGGGGTAAATACCCAGCAGTGCAATTGCAGGGTCATAGGGAAGCTCTATTCTTAATTTCTTCAGGAATCTCCACACTGTTCTCCAAAGTGGCTGCACTAACTTGCATTCCCACCAACAGTAGAAGAGGGTTCCCCTTTCTCCACATCCTCTCCAACACATGTTGTTTCCTGTCTTGCTAATTTTGGCCATTCTAACTGGTGTCAGGTGGTATCTCAATGTGGTTTTAATTTGAATCTCCCTGATGGCTAGTGATGATGAACATTTTTTCATGTGTCTGATAGCCATTTGTATGTCTTCGTTGGAGAAGTGTCTATTCATCTTTTCTGCCCATTTTTTGATATGATTATCTGTTTTGTGTGTGTTGAGTTTGAGAAATTCTTTATAGATCCTGGATATCAACCTTTTGTCTGTACTGTCATTTGCAAATATCTTCTCCCATTCCGTGGGTTGCCTTTTTGTTTTGTTGACTGTTTCCTTTGCTGTGCAGAAGCTTTTGATCTTGATGAAGTCCCAAAAGTTCATTTTCGCTTTTGTTTCCTTGGCCTTTGGAGACATATCTGAAAGAAGTTGCTGTGGCTGATATCGAAGAGGTTACTGCCTATGTTCTCCTCTAGGATTCTGATAGATTCCTGTCTCACGTTGAGGTCTTTTATCCATTTCGAGTTTATCTTTGTGTACGGTGTAAGAGAATAGTCGAGTTTCATTCTTCTACATATCGCTGTCCAGTTTTCCCAGCACCATTTATTGAAGAGACTGTCTTTTTTCCATTGAATATTTTTTCCTGTTTTGTCGAAGACTTGACTTTTTTGACAAAAAGGGGGCGGGGGGAGGTTGAGGAACCAGGTGGTGGGTAATAGGGAGGGCATGTACTGCATGGAGCACTGGGTGTGATGCCAAAACAATGAACACTGTTATGCTATAAATAAACAAATTAAAAAAAAAGAATAAAAATGAATTAAAAATAAATAAAAAATTTAAAAAAACAAAAAAACAACAACAAAATTTTCAAATTCCGCCCATTCATTGTTGCTTTATAGGTATTCTTTTGTATATTAACCTTATATCCTGCAACCTTACTGTAATTATGGATTTGTCCTAGGAGTGTTCTTGTCTGTTCTTTCAGATTTTCTATATAGACTATCTTGTCATCTTCAAAAAAAGAAAAGAAAAAAGACACTTTTATTTCTTCCTATCAAATCTGTATGCCATTTCTTGTCTAATCATATTAACAAGGACTTCCTGTATGATATTAAAAAGAAGTGGTGAACGGAGACAAACATACCTTATGCCAGATGTTAGTGGGAAAGCTTCAAGTTTCTCACTATTACATATGATGTTAGCTATAGTTTTTTTATAGATATTCTTTTTTTTTTTATTCGACAGAGAGAAATCACAACTAGGCAGAGAGGCAGGCAGAGAGAGAGGAGGAAGCAGGCTCCCCGCAGAGCAGAGAGCCCGATGTGGGGCTCGATCCCAGGACCCCGGGATCATGACCCGAGCCGAAGGCAGAGGCTTTAACCCACTGAGCCACCCAGGCACCCCTAGATAGTCTTTATCAAGTAGAAGAAGTTCCCCTCTACTTCCAGTCTGCTGAGAGTTTTTGTCATGCATGGGTGTTAAATTTTGTCAGATGCTTTTTCTTACTCTATTGATACGATCATTGGGTCTTCTTTTTAAACCTTTTGATGCAATGAATTATATTAATGGATTTTCAAATGTTGTACCAGTCTTGAATACATGAGAGATGATGTATTATCCTTTTTATACATTGTTAGATTTGATTTGCTAATATTTTTTGAGGATTTTTGCATCTATGATCATGAGAACTATTGGTCTATAGTTTTCTTTCTTGTAATGTCTTTTTCCAGTTTTGACATTAGGGTAATACTGACCTCCTTGAATTAGTTAGAAAATAGTTCCTCAGCTTCTGTCTTCTGAAAGAAATTATAAAGCATAAGTATAATTTCTTCCTTTAATATTTGGTAGAATTCACCAATGAACCCATCTGGATCTTTGAGGAAAGCTTTTAAATTGTTCTTTAAAGAAGAAACACTGAATCATCTCTGTGATGACAAGGATCCAAGAGAGAGGGAGAAAGAGATGATACAGGAAAGACAGGGAAGAGTCATGGTTCTGAGTACCTCAGGAGACCAGAGTGGACTCTACCAATTCCAAGTGAAAAATCTGGCCTCTGAATTTTGAGAGGAGAAGAAGAGTTGGCAAGTAGGTCAGTGAACTTGGTACTAGAAAGGAAGATACCTTTCCCTTAGATCAGTTCTACTTTCTCAGTGACCCATGAAATGAACTGCTCAGCTAAGAAATAGCCCATAGTGGCACTGAAGGTAGGAGAAGAAAGGAGACTGTATGAAACAGATAACTGGGAAGGGAAAAGTGTAGTTAGATTGCCAAGTGGTATTAAGAATTCATTAGAGGTGTGGAGTTATTAACTGCAATTAAGAAACATCAGCAATCTCAGTGGTTTCCTCTGGCAATATCCTCCAGAAATTGTTTAGGTGAAGGCGTAAGCTTGATAGTTGGTTCTAACTAGGTTGGGGCTTTGCAACATATGTACACATATATTGAGAATAATCAAACAAGGGAGTTCACATGTTTGGAAGGGACCAGTTATAAGGACGGACAGCAAAATTTACAGTAGGGAAGTAAGGACATGCAGAACGGAGGTAATGAAACATGACACATTGAACTCCAAGTATCAGACAGCCTTCACATTCTTTGAGCAAATGTCATGTTTTGGGCATGATTTGAAGTATTTTATATGTATTGACCTATTGAATCATCATAACAACCCTGAGATGTATTGTTACTGTTTACCACTTAAAGACAAATAAACTGAAGGACAGAAAGTTTAAGGGACTTGTGAGCACCCCCACAGCTGTTAAATATTGCTTTAGAAGCCTGACCTCACAGTTGCAAAGTTTGCACTAAAGCACTAATGACCCGGCCTCATTTACCATTTTTGGAGTTGGTGTCATGAAGCAGGTGAGCTGATGGCTAGGAGGTAGTGGTCAGAGAATGACATGCTTGAATAGGGAGTTCAGGGCTCTGAACTCTGCGGCAGGATAGGAAAAAAGGTCACTAGAGATGAGAAGATTAAGGAAATAAACAGCCAAAGAGTTGGATGACAAATTATCACAGATATTGGGGCCTTCAAGAATGGTGGCAAGTGTTAAGGAGACAGATTTCCTTACTGCAGGACTTCTGAAAGAGAGCCTTATATACTGACTTCTTTTATGACATCCCAAAATGGAAAAACATATGTTGCATTTCTCATATTTATTCATCATAATACTCTTTCTCTCAAAACATATAACAATATACATAGGGATCTAGTCCAAGAAACAATGCAGAGAAACTAACTCCAGGGCAAAGCCTGGATCATATCTTCACCCAGTTCCTAATGCCTACACACCTAAACTTTACCTTCCCCCCACCCCAAATTAACCAAGAAATAGTTCTGAAAATATTTATATCTCACCGAGGGACAAATATGTGCCTTTGAAAATTATGTATTACAGGACTTTGAAAGTTTCTGCTTTTATTCATCTCTGTCCACACTGAGCTCTAGTCCAAATGGTCAAATGAACTGTAATTCTGATTGCCCGAAAAATCTCAGCTGCAAGCCCTTCTCCCAAAACAATTCCGGCCTGCTTTTCAGGCTTGAATTTTAGATGAGGCAAACAATCTGCAAGATAAACATTTGATCTTCCCCTTTGCTGAAGGCCACCGAATACTTGGGGTTTTTTGTTTGTTTGTTTGTTTTTAAAGATTTTAAAGATTTTATTTATTTGACAGAGATCACAAGTGGGCAGAGAGACAGGCAGAGAAAGAGGAAGGGAAGCAGGCTCCCTGCTGAGCAGAGAGCCCGATGCGGGGCTCGATCCCAGGACCCTGGGATCATGACCGGAGCCGAAGGCAGAGGCTTTAACCCACTGAGCCACCCAGGCGCCCCGAATACTTGGGTTTTGAGACTCATCCGCCTTCAGTGCCCTATGATTGTGGAACTCTGTACTGCCCTATACTTAGAGATCTGGACACAGTTCAATAAAAAGCAGCCCACCCCTTTCCTCCTATTTTCCCTGCTAATGGAAACCTTTTAAACTGCTGAACTTTTTATCGGTTATTTGTTACTGTCATTTGCCATTGTCTGTTCCCAAGATGATGGATCTGTCACTAAATCCACTTCTCCCTAAGCCTTGGTGGGAATTGAATTGACATTCAAGTGCAAACAACCCAGCCACTAACCACAATACGATTCCAGCCACCATTATCCCATGTCCAGAGTAATTTTAATCATTTGTAAGCAGCATGTGAGTGGTAAAATTAAAGTCAATGAAGAAAACGAATAATACTGGCAATGGTTCCCTCAAGCAGCTCTCAACCTGTCTTGCGTTGTTATGTATTACCTCACCAACTAGAATGCATTTGCTTCCACAGTTTCTTGTGAAACCAAACTGGCTTAGAATGGCCATCTTTCATATTGCTGTGGCTATATTATCACAGTGTAACTATATGGTACGATTACATTTTTGTTGGAATTTCCCAAACATGATTCTCTCTTCTCTTTCCACCAAAGAGGAGCCATGGAACATATCTAATACAAAGTATTATTTGGGGGGTACCCGGGTGGCACAGTCAGTTAAGCAACTGACTCTTGGTTTTGGCTCAGATCGTGATCTCAGAGTCCTAAGATCCAGCCCCATGTCAGGTTCTGTGCTCAGTAAGGAGTCTAGTTTTCTCTCTCTTCCTCCGCCCCTTGCCCCAACTTTCTAAAATAAATAAATCTTTAAAAAAATTTTAAGTATTATTTTTTATTTCACAACCCTAGGCCCATGTAAACAATGATCAATAACTTCTGGCAAACAAACCCAGTGCCGCTGGTTTCTTTACAATGTTCCGTTTTTTTTTTTTCTAATAACAAATCTCTCTCTGTAATTATCTATCAATCATCTATCATCTATATCCATCTATATCTATCTACCTGTCATCTACCTATATCTTATATAACAATCATTGGCAGTGTGTTGGAAAACTACACTGAACACAAGATAAACTCAATGGTCTCAGTGAATTCTGGTGTCAACATAAAATGGATTTCAAAGTGTCAAAGAGATTGGTAGAAGTAAGGTTCACTTGTATTCCTCCACAGGAAACATTCTAAATCAGCTTTTTAAATTCAGCTTTATTGAGATGTAATTTACAAACAATAAAAAGCCCACATTTGGGGGCCTGGGTGGCTCAGTGGGTTAAAGCCTCTGCCTTCGTCTCAGGTCATGGTCCCAGGGTCCTGGGATCGAGCCCCACATCAGGCTCTCTGCTCTGCAGGGAGCCTGCTTCCTCCTCTCTCTCTGCCTGCCTCTGTCTAGGTGTGATTTCTCTCTGTCAAATAAATAAAATATTTAAAAAAAAAAAAGCCCACTTTTGAAATTCATAAATCAATGAGCTTTGAAAATTATAGAAAGGAACACAACCATTAGCAAAAACAGGATATAAAACACTTCCCATTTCCATCTCAAAGTTGTTTTTTGTTTTTTTTTTTAAGATTTTATTTATTTGATAGAGAGAGACACAGCAAGAAAGGGAACACAAGCAGAGGGAGTAAGAGAGGGAGAAACAGGCTTCCTGCTGAGCAGGGACCCATCCCCTCCCCCCTCCCCCCCCCCCCCCCCCCGCCCCCGGCAGGGCTCTATCCTAGGACCCTGGGATCATGACCTGAGCCCAAGGCAGACCTTAAGGACTGAGCCACCCAAGCGCCCCCTGCCAAACCATCTCAAAATTTTTTAGTGTCCCTTTCCAGACAATGCCTGCCCCCATAGGAAACACCTATTCTGAATTCTATTTTGGAGTGTTTTGCCTGTTTTTGGCCAATTATTCACTTTCAATTTATTATATAAATGAAATCATATGGACTGTTGTGTAGCATGCCACATTGGTTTATCATGATACTTTTTTTTCTTCCAAGTTTTTATTTAAATTCTAGTTAGTTAACATAAGTGTGATATCAGTTTCAAGTGTAGAATTTAGAGATTCATCACCTACATACATCACTCAGTGCTCATCACAAGAAGTGCCCTCCTTAATCTCCATGACTCATTTAGCCCATCCCCCACCCACCTCCACTCCAACAACACTGTTTGCTCTCTATAGTTAAAAGTCTGTTTTTATTGAACACTACATCTGAAATTAATGATGTACTATATGATGGCTAATTGAATTTAAACAAAAAGTTGTGTGTTTTTTTTTAAAGAGTCTCTTTGGGACACCAGGTTGGCTCAGTCTGTTAGGCAGCTACCTTCGGCTCAGGTTATGATCCCAGGGTCCTGGAATCAAGTTCCATGTCGGTCTCTGTGCTCTGCAGGGAGTCTCTTCTCCCTCCGTCCCTCCCCCAACTCATTTTCTCAATCTCTCTCTCACTCTCATGGTCTCTCTCAAATAAATTAAAAGAAAAAAAAACTTTCTAAAAAAAGAGTCTTTTTATGATACTTTTGAACTTCATTTATTTGTTTAGCTTTTCCTTTTAAGTCTATGGTCCATTCTGAATTGATCTTTTTACATGGTGTGAGGGAGTGGCTGAGGTTTGTGTTTTTCCCATAGAAATAAAAAATTTTCTTTCTGTATAGAATTATGTTAAGGCCTTTGTTGAAAAATCACCGTATGACCATATGTGTGGGTCTATTTCTGGAATATCTATTATGTTCCACTGATCTAAATGTGTATATTTACCTAACATCACACTGCCTTGATTACTGTAGATTTGTAGTAACTCTTAAAATCATATAATGTCAGTACTCCAACTCATTTTTCTTTCTCCAAACCATTTTGGCTGTTTTAGGTCTTTTGCATTGCCATATAAATTTTAGAATCTGCTTGTAAATTTTTTTAAAAGCCTGGTAAAATTCCTATTGTAATTTTGTTGAATCTATAGATTAATTTATGATAGCAATATTATATCATCCAACCTATAGATATAGATATATATAGATAGATAGAACACGATCTCCCCATTTATTTAAAAATTATTTAATTTCACTAAACAATGTTCTGCAATTTTGAACATAGATTTTTTTGGCATGTTTGGATATTTTTATGGTATTTTACATATAAGTTTTTTATGTTTAATTGTTTATTATTAATATGTAGAAATTAGTAGAAATTAGTAGATTTTTCTATTATGACCTTATGTCCTGTGACTTCATTAAATTTGTTCATTCATTCACATGGCTATTTCTAAAGACAGTTTAGGATTTTCTGCACAGACATTCACCTTGTGTGTGAATAAAGGCAATTATATTTCTTCTTTTCTAATCTGTATGCTTTCTTCTTGCCCACTGAACTGGTTAAGACCTCCAATACAAGGTTGAATAGAAGTGGTAAGAATGAACATATTCGCCTTGTTAAGCTTAATGAATAAACATTCACTATATCACACTTTTTAGATGGTATTAGCTGCAAGTTGATCATAGATGCCCTGAATCAAGTTGATTTTGACCTTTCAATATATTGTATTTTCATTACTATTCAACTAAAAATATTTTCTAATTTCTTTTAGGATTTCTTCTTGAACATATTGGTTATTTAGAAGTAGATTGTTTAATTTGTAAATATTTAGAAACTTTTCTAGATATTATATTGTTACACATTACTAATTTAACTGTGCTGTGGCTAGAGAACATATTTTATAACATTTCTGTCTTTTAAAAATATTTATAATATTTCTTTTAAAAACCACTGAGGCTTATTGTATGGCCAAGAATATGGTTTTTATTAATATTCCATGTGCATTTGTAAAGAATATATTTCTTATAATTGTTGCATATTATATTCTGCAAATTTCTCAATTGGATCAAGTTTGCTGATAGCACTTTTTGGATTTTTTAATACTCTTAATAGTTTGTTTTGTTTTAAAGATTTTATTTATTTATTTGACAGATGGAGATCACAAGTAGGCAGAGAGGCAGGCAGAGAGAGAAGAAGAGAAGCAGGCTCCCTGCTGAGCACAGACCACCCCCCACCCCATACAGGCCTCCATCCCAGGACCCTGAGATCATGACCTGAGCTGAAGGCAGAGACTTTAACCCACTGAGCCACCTAGGTGCCCCATGTTTGTTTTTTGTTTTGTTTTTTTTTTTTAACCTACCTGTTATATCAAGTATAGCAATATTCCTAAAAAGAGTATGTTAAAATTTCCAGCTGTGTTGACAGATTTGTTATTCTTTTTTTTTTTTTTTTTTGACGTCTAATTTTGTGGCCCTGTTATTAGGTACATTTAGGTACCTTATGTACCTAAGGTACATTAATGTTTTCAAATTATTAGGTCTTCTTGGTGCATTGTACCAAGAATTGTACATTGTTATGAAATGTCCATCTTTATTGATTCTTTTGTAAGGCTTATAATCTTGATAACTACTTGCTCAAATAGTAACATAGCCACACATACTTTCTTATGATTACTTTTAGCCAGATATACCTTTTTCCATTTTTTATCTTTCAACATATCTGTGGCTTTATATTTACAATGTTTTTAGTATATGGCATATAATTGGGACCTGCTTTTTAACTAATGTGCCAGTATGTGCATTTTAATTCAAATCTTTACTTTTATATATAATGTAATTATTGATATGGTTCTAGTAAATTCTGCTATCTTGCTATTTGTTTTCTATTTGCCCAATGTGTTTGTTTTTCTTTTGTTCTTTTCCTGCTTTTTTTTTCTTATAATAAACTATTGTGGTGAGCCTTTTAGTAACCTTTATTGGGTTTTTGGCTATAACTTACTATTTTTATTGATCACTTTAGGGTTAAAAATATACAACCTTAATGTATCAACGTTTATTTACAAATTGATATTGTATTTCTTCATATTTCACACCTCATTTTCTTCTTCCCAATTCCCATCATACACCTCAAAATAATAATAATACATTTACCCACTCCCACATTCTTTGTGCTATGATAGTCATATGTCCGTGTTTCACCGTAGTTAATGAAGGATATTTTCTCTGAATATAGAATATGAGATATCAGATTTTTCTTTTTCAGCACTTAAAAACATGCCATTCCATTATTTTCCTACTTCTATTTTTTCTGGTGAAGACTGCTATCATACTTGGAGTTTTCCTGTACGTATTAGGTTTTCTCTGCTTTTAAGATGTTTTATTTATTTTTTAATTTCTTCTGTTTAATTCTAATGTGTCTAACTGTGGCTTTCTCTCAATTCTTTCTTTTGTGAGTTCACTGAGGATCTTGGATCTATAAGTCAATGTTTTTCATCAAAGAACAAAGTATTTGGCTACTAATTTTCAAGGTTTTTATGCTGTTTTCTTGCTCTCATCCTTGTGAGACTCTAATTATATGTTTGATAAGGTGTCCAATATTATTCCAAAATTTTTAATGTGCTGCTAATTTTGTTTCAGTCTTTTCTTTTAGATTTAGGAGGAAATTTTAGATTTTCTTTAGATTCTGTTTTAGATTTAGGAGGAGACTTATTCTAAAGTTTGACTCTTAATTTTATGATAAAGTCTTCCTTGTGTCTTACCTGGAGTTGGAGCATTAATGAAGTTGATCCACTCTGACTGGGCTGGACTTCCAATGTTTTCCAACACCTTTGATATCTAGTATCTGTTTCCTTCCCAATGCCATTAACAGCCATGGAATTTCCAGCCCACGGAATTTCACCCTTCACATGTGCAGGCTAGCCCTCAACCAAGGACTCACAAGGAACCTCCATGCAAATTTTTTCTATGCAGCTTTCCTCTCTCTGATGTTTTACCTTACAGAATATAAAGATCTTTTTTTTTTCTTTCAGAGTATAAAGATCTTCTAGCTGCCCTGAATTCTAAGTTGTGTGTGTGTGTGTGTGTGTGTGTGTGTGTGTGTGTGTCTTGGGTTTGGTTTTTGTTTTTCTGTTTTTGTTTTTAGTTTTCCCCCTCAATAAAACAGCTGCATTCTGCTCATTACGTTGAGGTCAGAAAAGTGTACCCAAGCAGACAGCTGGGTGATTTGGGGGCTCATCTTGTAAGTTTCCTTTATCTCAGGAATTGCCATCTTTTATGCCTATTGTCCTATGCCTGAAAAGAGTTGCCTTGTATATGTCTTTCAGTTTTCTGTGTGTGTGTGTGTGTGTGTGTGTGTGTTTTAAGGAAAACTGTGTCTAGAGAAGGCGTTCCAAATAAAAATTGTTATGCATTTGCTATCTACTTCTTCAAATTGTTTTCACATAAACTCTAAAAAACCATGAGATGATCAAAATGTTCTTATGAGAGGAAAAAAAGAGAAACTGAGAAATATTTTTGGCTTGAAACCACAAAATGACTCTGTTTCTATATGTGTACCCCATCCTCTGAGGCGAGGCTGTCTATAAGTGTTCCATATAGTGACTCATTTTTTTTTTCAATTGTCAGTGTTCTCTGGAAGTTTTATTCCATCGGTCTAAGCTGGTCAGATTTACTATTTTTGTAGCTTCTCTTAGATTTTTAATAGCATTTTCCCTCTTTGATAATTCAGGGCCCTCTTACTTAAGATGTCAGTGCTCCTTCCCAAATATTAAATCCAGAATGTTGTAGGAGAAGAAATGAGTGGCTATTTCTTTTGAGCATTTTGTTTGAATAAGAAATACCAATATTCTTGAAGTGGTTTTTCAAGTTACAAAGCCAACACTCTTGACTGCCTGAAGTCTCTTCTGTTATGGTGTATTTTTGTTTTTGTTTTACTCCCAGAGTATTACTGGATATGTATCAGGGCATTTCCTTTGAGCAGATTTCAGGCAGGAGCTAATTATGCTGACAGCCAGCTACTCATCAGTGGACAGTAGAGAGAAAGCCAGCAAAAGATGAAAGATGTTGGGTATATTCACCAGGCCAGATGGTCAAACCGGAAGTGTGAGCCACCTGAACACACTGTGTTATTTTATTGGCCATTAAGCAAAGTGAAATTTTGCAGTAATATTTAACAACATGTTTTTTTTCTCCCTCATTTAAAACCACCAGGCCTAAAATGTGTCAAATGAAATTTTGACTCAGAGTGCAGCCTGTGTTCCAGAAAATGTCACTGAGGATTTTGAGGCAGCTGTCACTGTCATTATAGTTTTATGAAAGCAAGATTATAGAATTCATCGAGTTCCTTGCCTGATAAGATGAGTTGTTTATATATGGAATCTCTAGTGTTCTACTTTATTTTTACTTCAAGAAGGAGACCACGAAGTCCTCCCCACAAAACCATCCTTGCTAGAAAGTAATGTAAATAGAAATCATCCTAAGCCTTCCTATCACCTGGGACTGAAACGGAGTCCACCCCTCTGTCCCTTCCCTTTGAGCAGCTAGGTTCTCTGTGCATGCACCAGAATTAATCTTGGGATTTAAGTTATATACCCCAGATCTCCTCCAAAGTCTCCCTCTTTGCTCAGCAAAGATTTCAGCTTGGAATATTCTCAGCATGGAGAATATTTGTGTTCTTTTCATGTTGAAGCTTTTGAAAGGATTCTCCCTAACAGGATGTTGTGTATTGGCTTGAGGACTGCTGCAAAATGTCAAGAGGACTCCTCGGATCTGTATATCATTAGTGTTTCCTGCCGCTCTCCATGTAGCATGTTTTTGATCTTTCTTCCTTCTAGTGCTGCTGCTTCTTCTCTGTCCCTTTTCCTTTCTCTGGGGCTGCATGGGTCCTCACTAGCTTATCACCCACCGTTTTCATCTTCAGTGTGAATCTTAGTCACCTTTAAGTGGCTTCAAGTACTTACTTTAGGGGAACTTCTTATGTGTATGGAAGATGGTGGGTTTTCTTTGTTTATACTTCCAGTTTATAGAGTTAGAAATTTAAAGTTCTACCCAAAGGCCAAAAGGCCCCAGGGGTCAAAGAGTGAAATGAAAGAACTTCTCTGAAGTGTTAGCAGATTCTTCTGCCCCAGAAAATGTATTCCTGGGCTTGGGGTCTGACCGGAATCCTATCTGGGACCGCATTCTCAGGGGCTATTTTCCCTCCTACCTCATCTTCAGTGGGATTTTAGGTTGAAGAGAGAATAAGGAAATGAATGCCCAACAATTAATTCCACGTGTCACGTTAATATGCAGAATCTGATTATGCATACTGATACCATCTTCGATGACTACATAGAGGTCTCTGCTGCAGATTCAATAAACATCCTAGTGTCACCAGATGGCGTGAGACATATGCTAGGGATACCAAGATGAATGAGACGATGCCCTTACCTGAAAAGCGTACACACAGAATTCAGTGGTTTAAACAATGAGTCCTCAGTTTTTAATGAGTCCTTTGACTCTACAAGAGATAGGCATCTCCAGACAGAGATGGACCTCATTCTTTTTATACTGCCAGATGTTTCATGGCTCCTCTACTCCATACCAGGAGCTCCAAAGCCCAAATATGACTTACCACATCCTTCCTTCAGATGCAGTGTCTTCATTTGTTCTAGCTCAATTTTCAATAGAGAAATTGCATCCATCTTTGACATTTAGTGCTCTGCCAGCATTGTGCTAACTGGCCAGCAAGGGATGCTCTAAGTCATCTTGGGATGATTTGACTAATGAAAGCAACGCAACTTAAGAAACAGCTGAGCAGGGGCGCCTGAGTGGCTCAGTGGTTTAAGCCACTGCCTTCGGCTCAGGTCATGATCTCAGGGTCCTGGGATCGAGTCCCACGTCCGGCTCTCTGCTCTGAAGGGAGCCTGCTTCCCTCTCACTCTCTCTGCCTGCCTCTCTGCCTACTTGTGATCTCTCTCTGTCAAATAAATAAATAAAATCTTAAAAAAAAAAAAAGAAACAGCTGAGCAAGGCCTGGGGAAGCCAGCCCCTGCTGGTAGGCACGAGGATGGATGCAGACATGAATTTCCCATGAAGCTCATGAGGCTTAAGCCTCAGGGTCCCTTCCTCGCCTGGCCTCAGGAGGAGTCCTACCAATGTCCCAAGGTCACTCTGTATTTTTCTCTGCAAAAAGGGCTACCCACATTGAGTATGCCTCTGTTCCCACCAAACCTATGTCTTTATGTACATATATTCAAAAACAAATCAGTAAGGGAAAGTAGCCTCTGTCATCTGAGATTCATGTTAGCAAGAGAAAAAAATAGCATAAATGCAACAAAATAAGCAGACCCCAACTAAAAAGCTCTCGTTCCATTTCACGTGGTTGGAGATGGAGTTGGAATAATCGATATTTAATTTCTTAACTTACTTACAGTAGATATTTAAATTCATGTTACCTAATATAGTGATCCCGAAATAATACTTTTTCTACACTCAAATTTCATGGAATAATTTGATTCAAACTTTTCACATGCAATCTTGACGTCAATCTCTTAATCATCCCTAGAGCCCCTTTTTGAATCATCTGGTAAAGTTTTCTTGCATACCGTATTCACTGCTGACTAAGTTGTTTCAACTTCAGCACTGTTTGATTCTGTGCATAATTCTGTCACTGGAAATTTTGTCCTGTACCACTAAAACCCATAATGGAAAAAAGTGCTTTTCATTTGTCCCATAGATGCATATTTGACATTTCTCACACCTTAAGATGATGTATCTTTTTAAATGACATTGAAGATAATTTTTTTTTAATTTATTTATTTGACAGAGAGATCATAAGCAGGCAGAGAGGCAGGCAGAGAGAAAGGAGGAAGCAGGCTCCCCGCTGAGCAGAGAGCCCGATGCGGGGCTCGATCCCAGGACCCTGAGATCATGACCTGAGCCGAAAGCAGAGGCTTAACCCACTGAGCCACCCAGGTGCCCCAAAGATAATATTTTTATAACGATACCTGCCATTTGTAATTGTGAAGACGTTCCCTTGAGGAATACTCATTTGATCTGTGTTGAATCCCTACTTCTACAGACAAACTTTATAAATATCAAACACAGCTGCTAAGGTTATTTCTGATTATCAGTGACTCTCAGATGTAGCTACACATTAGAATCACCTGGAGAGCATTTAAAAAACACAGATGCCTGCATCCACTTCCAGATATTCTGATTTAATGGTCTGGGATGCAGCCTGTACACTGAAATTTTTAAAGTTCTCTAGGCAATCCAAATGTGTGGCCAAAGTTGAGATCTACTATGTTCCCCAAGCAATTCTTATTATTCAAAATAAAATAATTGGGAGAAGGACAGATCTTAACAGAGACTTCGTAAGGACTCAAATATGAAGCAATTACTTTTTTCCTAAGTGCTAATTGAAAGAGATATAAATGTCACTTATACAGACATATGTATAATATAGACATATAAGTATTCTCATGCACACAAAAAGGAACTACTTTTTTTAATATGGCGAATACCTCCTCTTTTAAAATTTATACTTGTGGAGTGCCTGGTTGGGTCAGTCAGTTAAGTGCCTGCCTTAGGCTCAGACCATGATCCCAGGACCCTGGGATCCAGAGCCACATAGGGCTTTCTGCTCAGTAGGGAGCCTGCTTCTCTCACTCCCTCTGCCTGCCTCTCTGCCTGCTTGTGCTCTCTGTCTCTGTCAAAAAGATAAATAACATCTTTTAAAAAAAAAAATAGAAGCTATACTTGCTAATTAAATAAAATTTAGAAAAGGTCAGACTATCTGTCTCATTTGAGGATTCAAAGAAGGAAGATACTCGGGTATGACATCAGTTAAGAGAAACTGACATCAGAGGATTTGCCTGGACAAAGAGTGGGGAATCATTTAAGTACAGAGATTAAGGAGAGGCAGGTGTACCAGGCAAAGGAAATGAAAACATAATACTCAAAGTCCCAAAAATATGGTGCCTTTGAGATGGCAATTAGAATTTCTTTTTAAAAACAAGGACAAATGTTTTCTTGATGAACAAAGCTATGTGTCTGGCTTCTATAGATAACCAGCATGTCAGGAGTATTTATCTGGTAGCTCGTGGCATGGAAGTATAGACTAACATCTAGAAATGATTGTCCAATCATTGCCAGTGTTATTTACTACTTTACCCAGGACACAAATGCAATTTTCTACCTGGACATTTGTGGGTTAGCGGGTAGTGTTTCCTTTGGCCACTGGCATATTGGAGAATCTTCTTTCCTGCCCTTATTTTGGGTTTGTAAGACCAGTCAACAGCAAATGATCCAAAAAGCAAAAGCTGATTACCCTAAAAATCAAAATTGAGAATGTCACATCAAGCTTAGTCACTACTCCTAATATGACAGATGTTTCTGGTTGAAATTCACTTATAAAGAATTAAAAATAGAAAACAAATGCTCCATAAGACCCATGTATTGATTTTCTTTGTAAAAGATAGAGATAAAGAAAAGTATAACGTTGAAAGGGGCATGGTACATAAAGACACCTGATTTTCAATTCACTTGGCTTCATCAGCAAAAAAAAGAGGCAAAAAGCAGAATTCCATCTTTGAAGAGGTGAAAGCCTGAAACACAAAGTCATGTACATTTTTTAAAGTCTTTATGTAATCCTGTATGATATTCTCATTAGTTTATGAGATGAGCAGACAAATATGGTTATTCCCATTTCCAGGAAAAAATGTAGGTCAGAGAAGTTGAGTGACTTTTCCAAGGTCACAGAGCAGGAGGAGACCCAAATCTCTCAACTCTAAGTGCTGTTTTTTCTACCACTCATAACTGATTCCTACAGTTCATGTTTTACTTCTACCAGTAGCACTAATTTAATGGAGTCCCCAGAAAGGTCACCATAGGAATGGATTATTCTCAACAAACTAAGCAGTTTTTCTTTATTTTAAAAACTGTTTATACTTACTAAAGAAATTTTAGAGAATGCAGAAGATAAACACATAGTTCACTATCATTCTATTAATATTATTTTCACTTAATATTTTTGTATATTCTTTAGTCTTAGTCTATTTACAATTGCTATTTTTAATGTGAAATGCTACATTATTTCACTTTTAAGATAGCATAAATATTTCTCCTTGCTTTTATGCAGACTTTATGAATATTTAATGACTCTATAATAGTAGTTCTCTTTATGAAATGTCTGCCATATTCCAAGCATGATGCCAGTCTTAGATATCTCAATGACCCTATTAAGCATGTTTTAATAGCTATTTTCCAGATAAAGAAACATAAGCAGGAAAGCAACCTACAGGTTGTAAACTAGAAGGGGCAGTTATGGAATTCAACAGACAAGGGGTCTGTTTACGCTACTCTGCTACACAATGCATAATCAAGTAGATGTTCTCTGGTTTATTCAAACATTCCCAGCAAGATGAGCAGTTAGATAGTTTCTAATATTGCCAATTATAAACAATACTGAGATAAATATTTTAGGACTAGTAATACTGTCTCAGTATTATTTATACTAATACTAGCCAAATACTATTACTAGCCAAATATTTCCTTATGCTAAATTATAGAAATGGAATTCCTAGATCAAAGAACATAAACCATTTAATGTTATTTAATTGTCAATCCCCCAAACACATTATTTTCTTACAGGAGAAAATAATACCCATTTATGTTCTTAGCTGAAAGTCTTATCTTACAGTGCTTTTGCCTACATCAAAGTTTAGGTTAATGCTTCCTTACTTTTTCCCCCTGTTAAATTATAGGTGAAAAATATCAACTAATTTTTTACAGTTCCACTGAGATCATTGATATACAAAATCTGCATATATCTAATGTATACAATTTGATGAGTTTGGTCATATGCATACACCCATGATACTATCACCACAATCCAGGAAGTAAACATATTCATCACCTCCAAAAGTCTCCTATATACCTTTGTTTTTTGTGTGTGTATGGTAAGAACACTTACCATGAGATCTACTCTCTTAAATTTTTAAGTGCATGAAGCCATATTGCTAACTGCAGGCACAATGTTGTACAATAGATCTGCAGAACTTACTCATCTTGTATCACTTTATACTCTTTGAATAACAATTCTTCATTTCCCACTCCCTCCATTCCCAGGTAACCCACCATTCTATTTTCTGCTTCTGTGAGCTTGACTGTATTATATACCTCTTATACATGGAATCTTGCAGGATTTGTCTTTCTGTGACAAATTTAACTTAGCATAAACTCTTCTAGATCTATCTATATGGTCACAAATGATAGGTTTCCTTCCTTTTTAAGGCTAAATAATACTTTATTATAACTATATACCACATTTTCTTTGTCTGTTCATGGCCAATGGACATTTGGATGGTTGCCGTATCTTGGCTATTGTGAATAAAGCTACAATGGAATTTGGAGTGCAGATATCTCTTCAAAATCCTGATTTTTATTCTTTTGGATTTATACCCAGAAGAAGATAATCAAACTCAAAAGGGTGAAATTAGACCTCCATCTAATACCATACACAAAAATCAACTCAAAATAGATTAAAGAATTAAAGATAAGATCCCAAACTATAAAATTCCTGGAAGAAAATGGGGCAAGCTTCATGCCATTGGTCTTGACAATTATTTCACAGATATGACAACAAAACTACAGGTGACAAAAGCAAAAATGGACAAGTAGGACAACATCAAACCAAAAGCCTTCTGACCAGCAAAGGAAACAATCAATAAAAAAACAAAAAAAACCAAACAGACAAAAAAAACCCCACCTCAATATAAAAGTGGGCAAAGGACTGAAATGGACATTTATCCAGAGAATGTGAAAAGATGCTCAACATCACTCATTATTAGGGAAATACAAGTCAAAACCAAAATGAGACATCACCTCATATTTGCAAGGATGGCTATTGCAGGGAAGGCAAAAAACATTTTTTTAAATCATTTTTTATTTTACTCTTTTCAATTCTCAACTGGGACCCCTGTAACAAAGGACAGATTAACAAGAAAAAAGCAAAAAAATTATTTAATATGCATTTTTACATGAACCAGGAAGCTTCCTAAGGAAATGAAGACCCAAAGAAATGGTTAATCCTGAGTTTCTATGCTAGGTTTGATGAAAAGTTGTGGAAATACGACAAAAGCAGGCTAAGTATAGTAAACTGAAGAGAATTTAGCAAGGCCTGTTCATTCAGATTCCCCTCTGTCCTTTATTTAATCCTTGTCAGAGATAAGGATGCTGCTTTTCTCTAGGATTAGGAAGGGTACCTCTCACAAAAGGCCTTTATGACCTGCTTCAGGGGAAGGTCCCAGAGCCCTTCCTACACATACCATTTCTCAAATTCAGGTTGAAATCCTCAACATGCCAAGGTAAAGATATTTAGGGGTACTGTGTCTTGAAGCTCACTATTACTATCAGAAAAACGAAAGGATTTTGGTTATTATCAGAAAAAACAAAGGATTTTGGTGAGTTTATGGAGAAAAAGGACTTTTCCTACCCCATTGTACACAATTGGTAAATTGGTACAGCCACTGTGGAAACAGCATGAGGATCCCTTAAAAAATTAAAAATAGAACTACCATATGATCCAGCCACGCCACTTCTGGGTATTAGCTATTGGTTTTAAAAGAAAATATTCTGGTACATTTTGGAAGACCTCTGTTTTCAGCATCAGCACTTGTCTTTCCTTCCCACATATACTTTTATCTCTTTTACTTAAGATTTTTCTCTCTACTTTTCTTACCTTTGTGAACAAAACCTGTTCGCTCGTGCCCTATTTATAAGGCTTTATGTTTGATGATATTTGGGGACAATTAGGTACATAGCACAGCCACGGGTATGGAAGAGTTTAACCATTAGTGAACACATAGGAAGAAAATTGACAGAATAATTGGCAGAAGGACGCCTAGTGTTGGGAGGAGAGAGAGATGGAAGTTTCCTCAGTTCCTCCCTTCCTTCTCTCCCTCTGACAGGGGCAAATTTTCTCCCCTCCCCCAACACGGTTCCAAACTGCTGAGTCATGTTGCTGAATAATCATGAGGCAGACACCCAAATTCCAGCATATGTATTTATTTTAATTTGGCAGGGGTTGAGTATGGGAAGGGTGGTTGGGAGTTCTGCTTATGCATATGTATTTATTTTAATTGGCAGGGGTTGAGTATGGGAAGAGTGGTTGGGAGTTCTGCTTATCACATAAGTAAAGATTCTGGAAAACTCCTTAGTATAATAGATACCATTCACTATAAGAGGTTATTAGAATAAACTCAGAAACTTTCCCTAGTGAAGTGTAGCCCTTAAAAAGTGCAGATTATGACAAATTCAGTTGCAAATTAGAAAGAGTCTATTAGACCACAAGAGAAAAAGGGCTGCTGGGGGAGAGTTTTCCTGACTGTGGCATTACTGCAAGCAAGGACAGTTAAGTGGGGCTATTATGATGATTTAGCATCTCAGAACAGCCTCAGAAGATAAACACCCTTGCTTTTACAAGAGCAGGTTTGGTACACAAGAATCTGCAGCTGGAAAGGGAATTACCTAAACCTGGAGTAATGTCAGTTATTTTGCCACCATTTGGACAGTGTTAGGTGAGGGCGGGGGAGCAAGTGGCTAAGAGTAGAATGGGGAGACTGAAACGAGAGTCCGGGGTCTGTTGCTGTGCTGGGTGGGTGACAGAGCCTGCTTGGAGCTGGTGCAGTAGTCAGGGATGGTGGCCAGAGATGAGAGGGAGATGCCATGCAGAATTCTAGCCAGGGTGGGGAAGAGGAGACAGGAAGGCAAACCTTTGCAAAGGTGGGGACCCCAGGTGCCCAGCACAGTACCTGGCACAGGGCACACCTGCCACGATTCCTCTACCCCTCCTCCTTTGGTTTACAAAGTTATCTCATCTTTCAAGCACCTGGTTGCATGTCTTAAACCTGTCTTCCTCAAAGAAGCCTTTCTTGATGCCGTAGAATACAGATTTGCTGCCCTTCCTAAGGCTTTCTAGGATGCTGTATGTCCAGTACATCACAGCCCATATCATGATATTGTCATGTTTTCCTTGTCTTTCAGCCTCTCTAGATTATAAACTCGTGATGACATGAAGGTCTTGGATACGGCTATATGCCCAGGGCTTAGCAATAGTACCTGACACATAAAGGCTTAAGACATAGTTGTTGAATAAGGAGTGGGAATTCAGAGGTGACCCACCAAGATGTTTTAGAAGACATCCATATCCATAAAAAAAAAACCTTTTCCTTCATCTAAGTTTCACCATGATTGATTTTTTCACAATTTTTCTGTTTTCCAGGAAAAATGTAATGTTGAGCAAAAAAAAATTTTTTTTAAAAAGTGTTCCTTCTGGCTTCTTTGGTTATATAATTTAAAAATCAATTATTTTCCATTGTTTATGGTTAAAGGCTAGATTCTAGTTAGTGATATGAGCGATATTATATAGAGAACTCAGGATAATGTAAAACTTTGGTGAAAAGCTGATATGGGCCAATAAATTCACATCACTGAAGAGCTGAAATTTTTAGCACTTTATTTAAAAACAATAAGAAGGGCTCTCCTATATCTTCACAAAATTTAATGAATCAAGCTTGAGTTAATGATCTACGTATTTGCCAAGGTCTGGGCGTGAGAAGCAACATCTTTTATCCCTTAAGGTAATTGTTAACTCAGAAATGTGCCTAATTAGCTAATGGGCTGGTCTCTGGCATTGACATTTCCAAGGATAAATCCTAAAAGGGAAATAAGAAGTTTGCTGGGAAGGAGGAATGTGCAATTATACAATGTAAGAAAAATACCTAGATCAAGCTTTTTGTACACATAAGGTGTAATCTTGTATGCCTGGATTTTTGTTTTTTTAGTTCTTTATATATATATTTTTTTAAGATTATTTATTTATGTATTTGACGGAGATCACAAGCAGGCAGAGAGGCAGGCAGAGAGAGAGGGGGGGAAGCAGGCTCCCCGCTGAGCAGAGAGCCCGATGCAGGGCTCGATCCCAGGACCCCGGGATCATGACCTGAGCTGAGGGCAGAGGCTTAACCCACTGAGCCACCCAGGCGCCCCTGTTTGTTTTAGTTCTTATTTATTATTGTTAATCATATGATTAATTCATACATTCTTCCTTTTTAAGATTTTATTTATTTCTTTGAGGGAGAGAGAGAGCTCAAGTGGGGGGAGGGGCAGAAGGAGAGGGAGAAGCAGGCTCCCCACTGAGCAGGGAGCCTGACACAGGGCTGGATCCCGGCATCCTGAGATCATGACCTGAGCTGAAGGCAGAGGCTTAACTGACTGAGCCACTCAAGTGTGCCCAATTCATACATTCTTGTAAAAAATCATCAGATAAATAATTCTATCAAAAGATCCCCTTTGCTACACCAAACTCACAGCCTTCTCTAGATATAATTTTATACAGTTTGGTGTATATACTTCCAGATCCTATTTTGTATATTTACATGTATTTATGTTCATATTTAGAATTACATTTGTGTTTTGCTTGTTTTTACATAAAGGTAATTGCATTGTGTATTATCTCACAAATTGCTTTTATTTGAGGTGACAGTATGTCTTAGAGATCTCTGACAGTAACAAAAATCTACCTCATTCTTTTTCATTGCTGCATAACATTCCACAGAACAGATGGAGTACTTCATTTAACTGTCCCCCCCGATAGACAGTTAGTCATGTTCAGCTTGTCATTGTAATAAACAACATTGTTATGTGTATGTCATATTGTAGACAAAGGAGAATATTTTTCCGGAAACTACTATTAAAATGGATTGTCAAATAAGAGGATATAAATATTAAATCTTGATAAATATTGTGAAATTTTTCTCCAGAAGAGGCTGTACCAATCAATGTCAACGCCCACACCAGTATATATGTCCTCATTATCTTCTTCTTCCTTGTCTTTCAAATTTATGGGAGTAAAACTGGTATTTCATTGATGTTTCATTTGTATTTTTCTGATTATAACTGAAGTTTTATGTCTCTTCATGTAGTTCTAGCTATTTGAATTTCTTTTTCTGTGAATTACCTGCTTGTATTTTTGCCTTTTTCTTATTTGTTAATAGAAAGTCTTTATATATTTAAAATATTTACCTGCTAGGCTGAAAGAAAATATTTACAACATAAATGTTATTATAGCTTAATGTGTTTTGTTAGATAATCTGTGCCCAGGCCAGACTAACCTCTGAAGAGCCCTCTCAGGTCCACTATACAAGCCCCATGCCTGGGGACTGCCAGGCTGAGCCTTCACTGCAGAACCAAAGGCTAGGGGAAGCCATGTAAGGAGGTCTGGGATGGTAAGAGGAATGATAGCTCAGCTAGGCTCCCTGGGGTAGGAAGGTGTCTGAGTGGCCAGCCCCTCGCCAGGGTCCTCCAAAAGACACCCTCCTACATTGCCCATAGCTGCTCCGAAAGCTCCATCCAGCTCAAAAAAACTCCAGAAAGCCACTCAGAAAGCTCCAGCCACTAGAAGGACCCAGCTTCATAGGCCAGGCCAGCAAGGAGGCCACAGAAGAGCTGTAGGAAGGGTGGCTCAAAGCTGAGCAGTAGTATCTAGGCAACAACCACAATGACAGTATCCCCTGGGGCTGTCTAGGTTGGTAACCTGGATGCAGTAGCATGGCCAGCCACCAGCTGCACTGGACCCACAGAACACAGCTATTGGCCCAATAGCTAGGGTTAGCAGGGCGGAGGTGTACAGGAACTACCGGGCCCAGCTCATCTTTCTGTAGCAGGCTCAGGAGCAGGCCAGGTAGGGCCAAATGGCCATGGACCAGCAGTCAGTGTGCTGCTGTGATCAGCAGTCAGTGTGCTGCTGGGTCCAGCAGGAGCTCCTCTGCCAGTGCAAGATTGGGGCCCGCCCCCACCAGCCTCAAGCTACTCGTCAATAGCATCAGGAAGGAGAAGGCTAGAGGCAGGGCTGAGGAATACAGAGCATGTCCCACACCCTCCTGAATGCCAGGTGGAGCCCCCAACTGGGAGTCAGGATTCCAGCTTCAGGCCCAAGAGCCCTGAGCCCACTTGGCTTACACTCACCCAGCAGACCAGAGGGCTGGCGAGTCACTGACGGATCACTGCCACCCACGGATTACTTGGATCTAATTTTCTATTTTCTCAGATATCTCGCCAGTTGTCCTAAGTTCTTTCCTTGGTTACATGAAATGCCATCTCTAGAATATATTTATCTCTGGATTCTACTGAGTTTCACTGATCCCTTTTTATCTACTTCCATTCCAATACTGTATCCTGTTCATTACTGCAGTTTTTTTTTTAAAGATTTTATTTATTTATTTGACAGATAGAGATCACAAGTAGGGAGAGAGGCAGGCAGAGAGAGAGAGGAGGAAGCAGGCTCCCTGCCAAGCAGAGAGCCCAATGCGGGGCTCGATCCCAGGACCTGGGATCATGACCTGAGCTAAAGGCAGAGGCTTTAACCCACTGAGCCACCCAGGCGCCCCCATTACTGCAGTTTTATAATATACTTTGATGTCTAACAAGGCATATCTCCATCACTGTTTTCTTAAAAAATTGATGTACTCTTGTACATATTCTATTCCACAAGGATTTTAGAATTAATCTGTCAGATTCCAGAGAAATTTGACTGGGAATGCAACTAAATTTTTAGATTAATTTATGAACAATTTATTGAGTCTTCCTAAACACAAACATGGAACATTTCTATTTTATCAAGTCTTCTTTTCTCTCAGTAAGCTTAGTACTTTTCTTCATGTTTATATCAGGAAATGATATTTTATAACTATCATGGGTATACAGAAATAGATGATAGAGAGAGGGAATCCTTCAAATTTACTGAATTTTTTTGAGTTCTAATAAAAAGTTCAAAGAATACCTGACAAACTAGATTTTTGGATAAATCCCAAGTACTATCAGCTGTTATCTCTATCTGTCTAGTGGTTTACTTATTTTCCATGTCTTATTGCATTGTCTAGTATCTTCATTAAAAGGTTGAAGAGTATTGATCATAGCAGCCATACTTCTCTTGTTCCCGATTTTAGTAAGAATGCTTCTTATATTTCAACATTAAGTGATGTGTTTGAGGTACATAAGTTTTCATATAGTTTGTAATCCACAAGAAAAAGCTAACATGTGTGTGTTTGTACACATGCGTGTGTGCAGGCTTTAGTCTTACAGAAAGTATCAGAAAATAATTAATTTTACAAAGTTTCCTAACCTTCAGTCACATCCATTTAAGGAGTTTCCAAAAGCATGTTGTGAAGAGTCCCTAATTAGGTCTCAAATTGTTTTCACATTAACCAAGAGGTAAATAAAAAATTATTCCCCCTTGATTAAAATCACCAGGATGGACTTTGTGTCATTTCCTTCTAGGCTGCAATTCTGTAACCACTTCAGCTCTATGCATGAGCCCCTCCAAGCACCATTCCCAATCCCCTAAGAATCCCTCTACTACCACAGTAATGACTTAAATTTTTCAACTTCTCCTGTGCTCTATCCACATGGGCCTGGTGGTTATCTCCCTGGCCCTGGAGAACCTCTCCTTTCCACATCTCCCCATTTTAAGCAGCTACTTTGATGTGTATGTGACCTGTATTTGCAGAAGCTGTCTATCAAGCGAATCATTCTATACCCATATAGTATCACTTACTG